>NC_037688.1:41610999-41629278 GCF_003255815.1 Theropithecus gelada
GGGCGGGCCGCGGCCGGGCGGGGGTCGGCGGGCTTCCGGGCGGCGGCGGCGGGCGCGGCGCGATGTGCGAGCGGGCGGCGCGCCTGTGCAGGGCCGGCGCGCACAGGCTGCTCCGGGAGCCACCGCAGCAGGGCCGGGCGCTGGGCGGGCTGCTGCGCTGGGTGGGCGCCAGGATGGGCGAGCCCCGGGAGCCGCTGGCCCCCGCCGTCCCCGCGGACCCCGGCCCAGCCTCGCCGCGCGGGGGCACCGCCGTCATCCTGGACGTGAGTACGCGCCGGCCGGGACCCGGAGCCCCCTCCGCCCCTCGGGCGGACCCCGACGCCGCGACTCGCGAGGCCCCCCCTACCCGGGCAGGAGACCCCCAGCCCCTTTGCGTGCCAGAGCGGGAGCCCCCAGCCCCGCCACGTCCAGGCCGGTCTCCAATCCAGTTGTCTCCCTGGGCCGGGAGACCCCCTCCGCCCCTCCGCCCCTCCACCCGCACTTCTCCGAGTCCCTGCCTGCCCACAGTGAGGACCCGTGAGCCCCCGGACCCGGCCACTGGCCCCCTAGTTTTGTCCAAGCCAACCCCCCACCCTTTACCCCGCGGGACCGGAGTCCCTCGCCGCCTCCAGCCCCCTCCTCCTCCCTCGCCGCCTCCAGCCCCCTCCTCCTCTCCATCCCGGCTCCTGTCCGGAGCGATACTTTTCAGAGGCCCCTAACAACCCCTACCTCTAGCCCACCTCTCTTCGCTCTAGACCCTGAGCCCCTGCTCATCTCACGCCCAAAGACCCTTTGCCCCAGCTACTGCCACTTTAAAAGTGAAGCTCCCTCCCCACCTTCTGTCTTCTCATCTCCTTTCCGTAGAGCCAGAGCCATCGCCCATCAGCCCTGAGCCAGTACCTCTCTGGTCTTCCCCACCCCGCCCCCTTCCATTCCAAGCCCTCTCCTGTCTTCTGTTCCCTTCCCCACACCCCTCTACCCTAGCGAGAGCTGGGTCCTCTTCATGGACCAGACTCACCCCTCACCACCCCTCCTAACTCCCCTGGGACGCAAACCACCCACCTCTGGGAAGCCCACCTCACCCTCCCGCCCACCCCACCCGGGAGGGAGCGGCTTGGAGGAGGAGGACTTCTCCCGGCAGAGAGCACTAGGAGGAGGTGGAGGGGGCTTCTGGGGGTGTGGACTGCGTGTTTCAGCGAGGGTCCTTCTGGGGTGGCGCTGGGGGCTGCCTCTGCCTGTGTGGTGGATTTCTGGGAGAGGTGGGTGTGTGTGAATGTGTGTACGCGCGTGTACAGCAGATCCCTGTGAGTGCGGGGGGCTCCTTCCCTTCCTCTCTCCTCTTTCCTGCTCCTGGAACCCTTGGCAGGGTCTGGACTCGGGGCGGGGGGGTGCTGGACACAGCAGGGGAAGCTCTAGAGTGCCACACTCACAGGCACACACACACACTCGCACACAGCCAGAGAAACACCTGTGCAGCCACACACACACACCCCACCCCGTCTCAGGACCCCCACAGAGCTCCCACTGAAAGTCCTAGGCAGAGCCCTGCAGGCCCAGGCTGCCCTGCACGGAAGCCCTGCCCAGTGAGGGTGGGGGCTCTGAGCCTCCATCTCCTCACCAGCCAAATGGAGTGATGAGTGGGGGCGGGGCGAGGGGTGCTCCTGCGGACTCCTGGAGCTGGCTGACATTACCAGGTGTCAGCCCTGCCATGTCACTCATGTGTTCAGCATTCCTGCCCAGAGTCGGCACCTGCCTGGTGCCTGGCCTCAGGGGGATCTGGGACACCCAGATAGGGCCCCAGCTTTGAGGAACCTTGCCCAGTCAGGAACAGGGCTGCAGGGTGCCCAGGCTGGATCTTTGAGGAGGGCCTGGGGGTCTGAGGTTCAGCCGGGAGGAGGGGTGATGTTTGAGAGGCCCTTCCGTGCTTCAGTCTCACCACCCAGGTGCCTGGAAATGACCGACGGTGCCCCTGTCTCGTTGCTTGGAGGGATGGGGGTGGAGGGCATCTGTCCTTTACCCTAAGGCGAGGATAGAGGGTGGAAGGGTCAGAGTGAGTATTACCTCCTCCTCCATGGCTGACCTGGCCCCAGCAGCCCTCCCTGGTGTCGGGAAATGTGCACATGTTGCTGCCCCTCCCTGGGTCTCCGCACCCTCCTTGCTACACCAAGCCAGTGAGATTGGGGTGGGGGCCACCCCAGACCCTGGGATCCTTCTCAGGCTTTAAAGTGCTGGTGGGCCAGGCACCGTGGCTCGTGCCTGTAATCCCAGCACTTTGGGAGGCCGAGGCGGGTGAGTCACCTGAGGTCAGGGGTTCGAGACAGCCTGACCAACAAAGTGAAACCCTGTCTCCACTAAAAAATACAAAAATTAGCCAGGCATTGTGGCAGGTGCCTGTAGTACCAGCTACTCGAGAGGCTGAGACAGGAGAATTGCTTGAACCTGGGAGGCAGAGGTTGCAGTGAGCCAAGATCGCATCACTGCACTCCAGCCTGGGCAGCAGAGCGAGACCCCATCTCCAAAAATAACAAATAAAAAGTGCTAGTGAATCAGTCCCCTTAGGATCTGGTTACGGTGAAAGGTCTGACTCCACTACAGTGCAGAGTAGGTGGGACGTCCTGCATTGCAAACAAGCGCCTGCAGGACCCCCGAAGAGCTCCTGTGAATAGCAAGGTCTTAGCACACAGGTGTCAACATTGTGCCTGGGAAGCTTTAAATATGCTGAAATCAGAGCGGGCCTCACAACAGCTGATTCAGTCACCCTGGGGTGTGGCCTGGGCTGAGGAGGTTTGAAAGCTCTCCAGGTGATGGTGTTGGAATGGGCGGAAAGCTGCCTTCAAGCCTCAGCCTGGCAAGCGGCACTGCCAGCCAGACCTTGAGGGAAGGGGAGCAGCTCTAGCCCAGGGATTTGGATGTCACTGGAAAGGCAGGAAGAGGAGGCACCTGGTCTGTAGGTTCAGGCCAGCCTTGGAGCTGCCCTTCACCCATCCCTGCCTCATGCAGCCAGAACCTCGTCTGTGGCTGCTTTTCTGAGCTCTTGGCGTCCTGTTTCTCCTCCTGCACCCCAAAATTAACACAGTCCTGCCTGTGGCTGGCATTGTCACCAGGCCTTGCAAACACCTCCGTCAGACTTATCCCAACCTGCCTGGAAACACACCAGGGGTTCTGGAAGGACTTCAGTGGTAAAGGTTGCGGCGCTCCCTGGGACACTGATTCGGAGTGTGGTTGTATGCAGCTGAGCGTTTGGCGGTGGTTGAAGCCGCGTGGACTGATGACTGTGGATGTACACCTGCAGGGATGGCCGTAGGCCTGCGTGTGTCTGTCAGCATGGCTGGGGGCAGGCTGGTGGTACTGGAAGCCGCTTCCACGTGGGCAAGGGGAAGGCCTCTGCCTGCAACATCGCTGTCCCGTTGGCCCTGGATCCCAGCCCAGGGATGGGGAGAGGGAAGAGGGGCTCAGCTTCCCAAGACCCGAAGCTGCTCCTAGGAGAAGAGAAGGATCCCAGTATCCGGTCAGAGGCCACCGGAAGGGCTTGCCTCTTCTTGGCCCAGGGCTGACTCAGCCTCTCTTTTCTGCAGATTTTCCGCCGTGCGGACAAAAATGGTGAGTTTCCCTTCCAGGCACTCTGCCGCCCCGCTCCTTCTGTCCTTGTGCTTCATGGGGAAGGGATCAGGGATAGGAGACATGTGCAACCTTGAGCCTAAAGGCTTGGAGCGCAGGGGTCTGAAGTTAGAAGGCCAAATCCTTCTGCTGCTCTGTGCCTCAGTCTCCCCATCTGTAAAATGGGAATCCTAGTAGGGCCTACTTAGCAGGGACACCTCCACTCGAGGGCTCAATGAGTCATGTCTGTGATGCCAAGAACAATGGCTGGCTGTGGTAAGTGCTGGGTGTACTTTAGGCCTTTTCCTAGCTGGGTTGGACCAGAGGAGCCCAGGCTAGGGCTCAGAAACCCTCCTTTAAAGGAAGCCCCCAGCTTCACGCTAGGCCCTTTACAAACCTTGGTGCACTTCTTTGTAGCAACCTGAGCAGTCAGTGCTCTTGCCTCTGTTGACACCATAGCGACCCAGAGAGGTTAAGCAATTTGCCCCAGGGTTGCCCAGCTGCATGAAAGAAGTGGAGGTTCTCCTGCAGACCCGGGCCCTTTTCCCCTTATCTCTCAGCCTCTTCAAAACTGTGAGCAACATCTTGTGGCCACGGAATCCATAGCACTCCACTTCTCCCGACTCCTTGGAAGGGCTCCACTTGGAGAAGGAGCCCAGGCCTTGAGAATAAGCACGGTTAGGAAGGCCCAGCTGAGCCTCAGCTAACACAAAGCACCACACCTTCTTAAAAATACCATACAGGTGCAACGCAACTCACCATGGACTTTCACCAAGACACATTCCCTCTGTGGGCCTTGGTTTTCCCGCGGGTAAAGTGGGGCAGTAACACTTGCCCTGCCTCTTTCCCTGGGTTTTCGGGAAAAGCCAGAAAGGGGGTGTAGGTGACAAATGTGTTTAAAGAGAATTGAGTGCTCCTGGTGTGTTCATTCATTGAGAAAATCCATATCAAGTACCAAGCCTGTGCCAGGGGAAGAGCAGGCAACAGAGACCCTGTGACCTGCCCCGGGTCCCTTGGTCCTCAACACCTGTGGCTCCGGTTCCTCTCCTGCACAAGCTGGAGTTGAGGATGGCAGCTCTGGCCTGGGTCTCCAGCACCCGCCTCATCCCTGGGAGTTCCTGTTGACGGCTCCCACCCAGGGCGGTTGCAGGGTGGAGTTGGAGGCCTTGGGTGGGGGTGGAAGGGCAGTGCACAGGCCTGGGCTGGAATCAGTTCCGATAAGTCTCCCATCCTGGCCTCCTGCATCCCTGGGGGTGATGGTGACCACTCCCAGGCTTCTGGGGAAGAAGGACCATCAGCAGTGATTCCCCATGGAGGAGAGGAGGAAATAAGAGGGACGTAGGGAGATGAAGTGGCTCTGGAAAAACAGCCGTAGCACCATGGCCTGAAAAGCCTTGGAGATGAGCCAGGGGAAACGGGAAGCTGTCCCTGAGATGGGGTCACTGGAACCCTCAGCGTCATTGCCTGTGTGCTGGTCTGGCTCCTCCAGCAGGTTGAGAGGCAGGAATTTGGGTTTGTCCCTTGTCCTGGGCCCAATACCCAGCACACAGTAGGTCCTCAGTAAATGTCTGTAGACTTGGTGGACGTGTTTGTTGGTGAGAGCGTAGCTGTGCGTATCTCGGTGACTCAGCAGCATGTAGCTGTTGGCAATGCGTGTGTCCAGTGTGGGCCTCTAGCCACGGCTGTATATCCCGAGTGTGTGTGTGTGTGTAGTTTGTGTGTAGAGCAGGTGTGGGCCTCTAGCCATGGCTGTATATCCCTAGTGTGTGTGCAGTTTGTGTGTGTGTGTGTAGTTTGTGTGCAGAGCATGTGTGGGCCTCTAGCCACGGCTGTATATCCCTAGTGTGTGTGCAGTTTGTGTGTGTGTCTGTGTGTGTGTGAGTTTGTGTGCAGAGCATGTGTGGGCCTCTAGCCACAGCTGTACATCCCCAGTGTGTGTGTGTGTGTGTGTGTGCGCGCAGTTTGTGTGTGTGTGTAGTTTGTGTGCAGAGCAGGTGTGGGCCTCTAGCCACAGCTGTACATCCCCAGTTTGTGTGTGTGTGTGTGTGTAGTTTGTGTGCAGAGCAGGTGTGGGCCTCTAGCCATGGCTGTGCATCCCGAGTGTGTGTGCAGTTTTTGTGTGTGAGTGTAGTTTGTGTGCAGAGCAGGTGTGGGCCTCTACTATGGCTGTACATCCCGAGTGTGCAGTTTGCGTGTGTGTGTCTTCCTGTGTGCGGATCTGCAGGAGCCATTGCAGTGTATACACATGGGCGGGTGGTGCCTGGCCCCCTCGAGCACAGATGGGGTTCTGTCCTTGCTGCAGGCTCCCCCCGTCAGAAGTCATGTGTCCCCCTGAGCACAGTTGTGGGACCCTCAGTTTCATTACTGCAGGCCCCCAAAGGCCAAGCCTGTTCCTTCTTGGGGCTTACATCTTCCCAGCCACCATGTGACCATTGGGGGCTGTCACCAGGGTGAATGTGGGTGTGAGATGCGGGTTCCAGCAAGAGCTTCCCAGGTCCCGGAGCCTGACTGCCTAGGCTCAAGTCCTGGCTCAGCCGCGGCAAGTCACCAAACTCCCCAGCCTCAGTTTCCTCATCTGTAAATGGGAACGATGATGACAGCACCCACCTCGGAGGGCTGTCTGAGGATAGAGCTGCTCTCCTGTCTTGGCTGACTGAAGATGTCAGTAACTCCCAGCTGCTCTGCCTCAAATGCCTTGGAAATGGGAGTCCGCGGGAGTGGCTTGTCCGGAGGGGTTTGATTCCTCTGTGCTCAGCAGGGAGTTTGGTCTGGTGGAGGCTACCAGCAGTCACCGAACATCTATTATGCACCAGGACTTGAATGCGCTTTTTCCTTTAATCTTCGTGGTGATCCTACTGAGACAAGAAGTATCAACCCCCACCCTCCTTCAAGATGACAAAAACAAGGCTCGGAGACAGCACGTGATAGTCTTCACATGGTCGGGGGGCAGCGGTGCAGGCAGGTTCTGATTCAACACAGCAGCTTAAAGCATGTAGGAGTGGGGATGGGACTTGGTGTGGGTATAGATAGGGGAGTGGTGTGTGGGAATAGGATGGCTGGGGAAAGAAGAATGAGTGTAGGGGTGCGAATAGGTGTCAAGGAGGTGTGGATGCAGGGATGAGACCAGGCATGCAGGGAGGTTTGGGTCCAGGGATGAGAGCAAGTGTGCAGGGAGGTGTGGGTGTAGGGATGAGAACAGGCATGCAGGGGGCTGTGGATGCAGGGATGGGAACAGGCATGCAGGGGGCTGTGGATGCAGGGATGGGAACAGGTGTGCAGGGAGGTGTGGGTGCAGGAGTGAGGACAGGTGTGCAGCGTGCATGGGTGCAGGGATGGGAACAGGTGTGGGAGGTGTGGGTGCAGGGATGCGAACAGGCGTGCGGGGAGTGTGGGTGGAGGGATGAGAACAGGCGTGCGGGAGGTGTGGGTGCAGGGATGGGAACAGGTGTGCGGGAGGTGTGGGTGCAGGAGTGAGGACAGGTGTGCAGGGATGAGAACAGGCGTGTGGGAGGTGTGGGTGCAGGGATGGGAACAGGCGTGTGGGAGGTGTGGGTGCAGGGATGGGAACAGGCGTGTGGGAGGTGTGGGTGCAGGGATGGGAACAGCTGTGCAGGGAGGTGTGGGTGCAGGGATGGGAACAGGTGTGCAGGGAGGTGTGGGTGCAGGGATGGGAACAGGTGTGTAGGGAGGTGTGGGTGCAGGGATGGGAACAGGTGTGCAGGGGGTGCAGGTGTGGAGGCAGATAGGCACACAAGCACACACCGGACTACTCAACACTGATGCTAGCCCTGCCTCAGGTGTCCACAAGAAGGATGGATGGGATGCCTCAGAGGAGTGGGGGATGGGGGTGCAAACTCAAAGGAGCCCCTAGGCTGCCCTTAGGCCTTAGAGATTACGGGAGCAAAGGCTCAGGGCTGGCCTATCAAGTTGGCTCCTGTGACAGAGACTTGTTTGGCTGAGATGGACACCAGATGCCTAGTCCCTATGGGAAGGTTAGCCTGAGGGGCTTGACTGGCATCCTGGGACATAAACCCAGAGGGTGGCAGAGGGCTGAGTGCCAGACAGCATTCCCTCCAGGGACATGGCCACTGACAGGCTCTTGGCATTTGAAAGGTCATGGAGATGCTGAGTTCGTGCTAATTAGCAGAGACACCTGCAAAAGGCCCGCTTGGGGTCTCTGGCAGAAGTGCCGGGGCTGACCCGCTTGGCCTGTCTAATTGGACTGGGGGCCTGCGTAGGCCATGTTTTTTCCTCATTAGCGGATTCATTAGGCCGGTGGTCAGGCGTTCAGGGAAGGTGGAAAGCTTTGTGATGGGGCACCTTGCTGGCCTCTGTCTGCCTGCTCCCCCTGTGCAGAGGGGGACCAAGGTACCTTGACAGGCACATGGGGAGATGAGGCAGCCAGAGGGAGACTGGGGTTGGGGCTCACTATGACCTTCCTGTCATGCCCATGGTGACTACCCCTCACCCAAAGTGGGGGTGCCTGAGCCAGCACCCACCCCCTGCTGGGTAGGTGGCGATCTCGCCACAAGATCCTACCCCTGGATTAGGTTGAGAGCCTGGACTTGGGAGCCAGATGGCCTGGGTTCAAGCTTCAGCTGTAGGACCTAGGCAAGTACCCTCATGGCTCCGTGCCTCCATTTACCTCTCTCTAAAACAGAAGTGATAGTACTACCTGTGTCTTGTTACGAAGACTAAAGGAGTGAGCATGTGGAAAGAACTCCACGTGGGGCTTGACTCCATGCTGTGATTCCTGGGTTTTAGCTTCAGTCTTGCCGAAGACACTTGGAAGGCGTTCTCTGTCATAGAACACAGAAAGCCACAACTTCGATTTCACTTATCTCATGGCCGACTGTGGACTTTTTGTTGTTAGGTTTTGGGTCTTTGGTTTGTGCATGTGTGATTGGATTGGGGTTTTGTTGGCGTTTCCTTTGAAAGTCAAATTCTTCCCACTGTAATTTTGAAATCTGCACTGCGATGTTGGGGGCATCTTGGGATATTGGCCCTAGCCCCCCACGCACACATGTTCATGTTCTTTACCAGCCTCTGATACTTTATGCCCTATGGGGTTAAAGAGAAAAGTGGTGGCATGAAACCATGGTAAGATCTGAAGGCCCCCCTCTCCTGAGCTTATGCTCTCACCCTGTGTTGAGCTCCAGCAGAGCTGCTGGGAGCACAGACAGAAGCACTAGAGCCTTTAAAGTTTAAGAATGACTCATTCTGAACCCAAGTAGGTCTGCCACGTCAGATTAGGCAGGTTGTGCGCTGCACAAGGGCACGCACCTGAGGAAGTGGAGGGTTTCAAATCCAGGCTACAATCCACTTTCAACACGTGCGCCGACACTGGTCTCATCCTCTCAGCAGAGGAAGGAGTGTCTTTTTCTAATCCACAGGAAGGTGCCATGTGGACTCGCAGGGCCCTTGTCCCAAGCACCCAGCTTTGAATGCAGATCCTCTGGAAGTAATGCGAGGGGTGTATGTAGAGAGGCTGGGGGCCAGGAACCGTCGTGGGCTCCCTATTCTCCCTGAGCTCCATGCCCCTCACATAGTTTCTGTTAAGGAGGAACAGATCCTTGAGGAGGGGGTGGCTGCAGGGCAGGTGGGGGATGAGCTTGCTGGCATTTGCTCAGCAGGTCTGTCCAGGTGGAAGGAGATGAGGGTGGAAGCTTGGGGACTGCCTTCCAGGGTCCCTGATGTGTTCTGCTCAAGCCACCTCCCCTGGTGGCCCAATCTGATCCAAACCCACAAGACCTTCCTGGTAAGGCCAAAAGTGTCCCCAGAGCAACTGCGAGTGAGGGGAGAAGGTGACACGATGGGCAGGACAGGTGGCATGCATCAGCTGTGGACGCCCCTCTGTGGAGCTCCACCTCAGAAGCACAGCCTCTGGCCAGAGCATTGGCACCTCCAGGCCTGGCACCTCCTTCCCGCATGGCTTGACATCTAGACGGCTGCATCTGTGGCCTGGGAGAGGAGGTAACAGTGAGAACCTCATGCCAGCCATTGGCAGGCATCTCATGCTGCCTCAGGGAAGGACCTGAAGTTTGCCACATAGAAGGCAAACTTGGGGCAGGGAAGAAAGTGTTGTTCTGTACTCTAAGAACAGTGCTGAGAGAGTCAGGGCTTAGGGGCTGGGTTGGGGATGGCGATGTGGGGAGACCACTTGGCGTTTGGAAGCTACGGAGTGGTGGCTCATCCAGCTGCTGGGCTTTGGATCCACTTCATACCAATGGTGTGACATGGGGCAAGTTGCTCACACTGGGTTATCTTATATAGCACCTGCCTCCAGGTGGCCATGTAAATTAATGAGAGAAAATTCCCTAGCAGGGGCAGGTACTCTGTATTTGTTGAATGCATAGAAACTGTTGAGTGCATGGTGAGCCCAAGAAAGCTAGCTATTGCATTATTGTTGGTTTGAGGATTATCTGTAAACAGGCATTGGTCTGGGAATTCGCTGGATGAGGCAGTGATTCTCTGTGTCCTGGAGTTTACTGGTTAGTGTGGGAATTAGCTGGGTGGGTAGGGATTATCTAAAATGGAATTTGTCTTTTAGTTTGGGAGTTAACTGGGAGGGCAGGGATTATCTGAGCAGTCAGGGCCATATTCCTCTGTCAGTCAGGGTATTGCCTGGATTTGGGGGCCATGCATGCACTGGCCCCACCAGCCTTATCTCTGCAGACACCAGCTCTTTTCCCTGCTTCCTTGCAGATGATGGGAAGCTGTCCTTGGAGGAATTCCAGCTCTTCTTTGCAGATGGCGTCCTCAGTGAGAAAGAACTCGAGGATCTCTTTCACACTATTGATTCTGACAACACCAAGTGAGCCTCAGTCCTGGTTGGCAGAGCGGGGGCATGTGTGGGCCATGGTGGAGGCGTCTTTTCATCTAGTCTCCATTCCTAGTCCCCTGTAAGAGGCAGGAGAACTGAAAATCCCCCAATTTGCTAATCCAGAAGTCAGCTCTTCACCGGCTGGGGTGATTGGGGCATGTGCAGATTCATATTGCATTGGCTACTATCGCAAGTGTGTCTCTTCTGAGTGCACAGGGCCAACTAAGGAGAGACTCCTGGTTTTGCACAGTGGACATGGGATTATGAAAATGGGAAGTTGGCAATGACTTCATCTTTCTGCCATCTTCAGCCAGCAGCCAGTTCTGACCTTAGCCCCAATGCCTGTGCATCCTCCTAGTTCCAACATTAACTGTGAAGTTGAACCTCGCCCTAACACTGACTCCTGTGTTAAACCAAACACGAATCCTAACTCAACACTACATCTACCATTATACCATATTAAACCTGTTCTTCAACCCAGTCGTAACCCTAACCTGCATCTCAGAATCAGTCAAAAACTCTGGCTCCACCCCATCTCTAAATCAAGTGGGAAATGCAGATTCTACTCAGACTTACCCTTGATCCTTCCCAACCTCCCCTCCAATCTTGCCCTTTTCCTGGGATTCCCCAGATAGGATGAGGTCTGAGCCCTCTCCTCAACCCCACCTTCAGGAGGGCTCAGAGCCCCACTTGGTCTCCTTTCTCAGGCCTACTTGCGTGATGAGGACCCAAGTGTCTGGAGGGCTGCTTAGGGCACATTTGGTAAGTTGAGGTTCTCTGAGACTGGCTAGAGATGGTCTGGACAAGAAGCTACCACAAAACCAGTGTGCAAGGGGCAGAGTACAATGGTGGCTTGGAGTGTACTCAGGCTGGGGCTGAGAGTGTCCTGGGGGGCCCTGGCTGGGCACCAGGATGTGGTAAGTGGAGCATACACCATCCTCTGGGAAAGGCCACTTTAAAGAAATGGTTTCAGGCTGCAGACTGCAGAATGGAGAACTCTCTGGAGCCAGATGGAGATTTCTGAGCTGTTACTGCAGCTTCCTGGGGTGCTTTGAAGGGGCCAGGCAGGTGCCCATTGATTTAGACCTTCTCTTTCAGGGCCTTTTGTGTTAGGGCCAGCAGGGTACAGGAGGGGGCGGAGGTGGAGGGAGGAGGAGGCACTGGTTTGAGAGTCGAATCGTGAGAGTGTGTGTGGGTGGGTGGGGGTGCAGGGAGGACTCGTGGTTATGGAAGGTCAAAGCTCTGAAAGACTTTCAGGATTAATCTCTTCAACATTCCCTAAGGTGTGAGCCACAAACATTAGCTTCTGGGGATGCTAAATAGACTTTGTGCCCAAAACAGTGTATTAACAAAAAGATTTGTGAAACACGAATTAAAGCAGAATGACAGGGTTGCTTTTTGCAGGACTTGCCAGAACTCTGAGTATGAGATGGAGGTTGGAGGCACCTCCTGACAGAACATGCAAAGCCTCCGAGTGCAGATTCACTGGGCCACAGAAGCCTTCTGTCCAGATGCGCCTAGCTGAGCCTGGGCTCCACTGAGCACGAGGAGGGACCTGGTCCCAGAAAGGGCCACCACTGTACTGGGTCCCTTGCACATTGACTTGGCAGTTGCTCCTTATCCAGACCATCTCTAGCCAGTCCCAGAGGGCCCCAGTTTATCCAATCTGCTTCTAAGCTGCAGAACCACCATGGTTTCCAGCACTGCAGCCCTGATCTTGGGGCTGGTGTATCCTCCTTCACTGCCATGGGATAGGTTCATGCTCAGCCCGCTCCCCCAGGAAAGGACAGGACCCTTCTCCAGGCTGCAGGAATGGGGATGTGGGACCCAGGGGCTGGGACCAGAACAAGAAGGGCTCTGCCACATCCCCAAGGACTCCAGGACCCAGCAGGCAGGGTCGCCGGGGGGTGGGTCAGTGGGTCAGGTGAGAGCTTTGTTGACAGCCCGTCACAGTAACGGGTCCCCACTCTCTGTCCCTTTACCCCGTTCCCAGCCCCTGGCTCGGCCCTACCCTTGGTGTCATTTATTCATGATGGGGTCAGCAGACTCAGAGAAAACAGAAGGGTGGGTGGTGTCAGGGGTCAGACAGACGTGGGCCTTCAGGGGTGGGGGTGTCACCTACCTGCTGCACCCTCATCTGTAAGGCGGGGCTTGTGGGGCCAGCACACAGGCTGCAAAGAGCAGGCGGGATGTATGTTTTCGCAGGCTGTGCAGGGTCAGGCCTGCTAACCCCCTTTCTGTCTCTGTCTTGTCTCTGCAGCCACGTAGACACCAAGGAGCTGTGTGGTAGGTGCTGGCTATTCTGGGACCAAGATGGGGGTGCCGGGATGGGGCTGGAGGAGAAGGTCCTGAGGCAGGGGAGGCTGGGGTTAGCGCAGGTGGGAGGGGCAGGAGTGCTGAGTGGGAGGGGCAGGACCTGTGATCCCTGACCTTTGCCTTTCCTTCCCCAGATTACTTTGTGGACCACATGGGTGACTATGAGGATGTCCTGGCCTCCCTGGAGACCTTGAATCACTCTGTCCTGAAGGCCATGGGCTATACCAAGAAGGTCAGTGGGTGTAGGTGGCCCCGGGGGTCCAGGGCTCCAGTGCTGCTTCAGTTCCACCCTTGCCTAAGGATGCCTGGATTTTTGAAGACAGGTGCCAGGGAGGCCTATCTCAGGGGTGGGCTTGGCCTGGGCCTCTTCCTAGCAGCTGAGATAAACTGGGAAGAGAATGGAATGGCATGGTGAATGGCTCTGGTTGGGAGCAGGAGGCATTTTCCCGGAGTCAGACCTGATCCTGGGCTGGGGTCTTAGAAAAGGTGGCTGCAATCACCCTATGCCCTTAAGGGGTCCCCAGACAGGTGTCGTACCCTCTAGGTCGGGCTTACAAGACTGGGGATGGGGGTGGGGTGGGGGTAGTTCATGCATCTGAACCCGGCCCCATATCAGGTTCTCAATGCTCAGTACCTGGTTTAATCCTCACAGCAACCCTATGAGTGGTTACTATCATCTCCCCATCTCACAGCTATGGAAACAGAGGCTCACAAAGGCGAACTCAACAGAGTCACAGCCAGACAGCCATAGCTGCTGGCGGGGATGAGAGGGGAAACTGAGTCAGGGGCCTAACAGGAGGCATGGGAGTGCAGCATGACACTCCAGGCACACCCAGGAGGCAACTAGAGAGTCAGTCAACCAGGAGCAGAGGGCAGCCATTGGGCACACCAGTCCAGGCCCACGGTGAGGGAACTGGGAGCATGCAAGGATGAGGGACACACAGGTGCTCAAGGCAGCAGCCACCATCACCCTGAGTTTTGGGAGCCCAGAAAAGCCCAGCCCTGTCTGCCAGTTGAGGCCGGGGAACTTAGCTGATAAAACCAGCCAGACCTGGCTGAACTATCTGAGCTGGTCATTTCCCTTTCTGAGCCTCAGTTTCTCCATCTGTGAAATGGAGACATCCATCTTATGAATTATGAAATCCTTCAGAGATTGAGCAAAGTAAGGCTTCTGAGCTATTGAGCATACAGGACAGAGCACAGAGCAAAGGCACCTGCTGGTTTGTATCAATAGGTTCCTACTGTATGCTCAGCCAGACGTTAAAACCCATTCTTTGTGATTTTCCCATGCTTCTCAGTTACTTCCTGCCATGTATTAGAGAGTCTCTGTTTTGCCATATATCTAAAAATAGCTGGGCCTCATTTGGAACCTCCACGATTCCACATTTCCATTTCTGTCCCAGTATCATGCTGTTTTGAGTCTTGCCGTTTTAGAGTATATTTTAATACCATGTAAGACCTGCTCCCTCCAATTATTAATCTTTGTAGAATATCGTTTGATATCCCAGAGTATCAAGGTGTAGGCGGTGGATTAGAAGGTAGCATGGAAAGATCCCAGGCGACTGAGTCACCCAGACAAGGGTGGCAACCCCAGCTCTGCTCCAAACAGGCGGTGTGAGGTCACCATATGCTCACGGGTGACCCTGGGAAATGGAAATCACCTCCTTGAGCCTGGGTTTTCTCACCTTAGAAGGGCCCATGACCTAGCCATGCTGTGAGGTGTTCATAACATCCATGGTTGCATCTTAGTCTTTAGTCAGACTTTTCAGGAACATAACAGAGTTCTCCATCAGTGTCTACCGATACAAGTTAGACCGGTTTTAGAGATCTTGCTCTTGGAAATCATATGCATATGATGTCAGGGGTGGTCTTTGGTTTTTTTGGCAGTCGTGGTGATGATAGGTTGTTGCATCCGTGATTGGCATTTCTTTTTTTTCCTTTTTGTTTTTTTTTTTTTTTTTTTTTGAGACAGAGTGTCACTCTGTTGCCCAGGGTGGAGTGCAGTGATGCAATGTCAGCTCATTGCATCCTGTGCCTCTTGGGTTTGATTCTCCTGCCTTAGCCTTCTGAGTAGCTGGGACTACAGGCACCCACCACCACTCCTGGGTAATTTTTGTAGTTTTAGTAGAGATGGGGTTTCATCACCATGTTGGCCAGGCTGGTCTCAAACTCCTGACCTCAGGGGATCTGCTGCCTCGGCCTCCCACACCTGCTGGGATTCCAGGTGTGATGTGATTGGCATTTCTTGTGCTTGTGTAGTTCCTCACTGGTTTTTGTTTGTAGAAATGCAGCTTGTCGTTTGTTGTTTTCAGTGCTTTTCTTGTATGTGCTGTTTGCTTTCGTCAAGCCGTAGCCTCAGTTATTAAGAGTGCCGTTGTCTCTGCATTGTAACACGTGCCCCTCTTGCTTCCCTGTCTATCCTGTGGCATTTCCCCCCATGTTCTAAAACATCGTGGTGGGGACTGGCCAGGCACGCTTGTTTGGCTCCTGATTTTCGAGTGCATCTCTAGTACTTCTCTGCTGATTATCATATTAATACCGGGTCTTACTTTAGAATCCTCATCAGCATGTTGGAGAAATATTTTTGCATCCCCTTTGTTCCATTTTGTCTTAGGAGGGTGGTAGTGAATGTTTTCAAATGCCTTTTGGTATTTTTAAATGATCATATGATTTTTTCCCCTAAGCTATTGATGGGGTGGATGCTATTTTTAGATTGTTTCATATTGAACAATCCTTAGCTCCCTGTGATAAGCCCTAATTGGTACATTATTCTTTTATCACATTACTGAGTCCTTGTCATGAGCCAAGAATTTGATCTCTGTCTCCATTGGGAATGGAGATTGGATGATAGCTTGGAAATCATTTTGTGAGGTGGTTTTGAATGTGTTCGGTGTATGAATCAGCTTCTGTAACATAGAATCATTTTTCTACATAAAAATAGAATTTATCCATAACTCTTGGGTCTCGGTGTTAAACAAGGGAGGGGATTATCTTCATAGTTATTTTAATGTCATCCTTACTTTTAGTCAACTTTTTCACTTTTCCATTGTAGTGTATTTTTAAACAAAACTGCCCTGGGCATAGTTGTTTTTACCATCAGTCCTACATGGAATGTTTTTACGATTATTTTTAAAAATCTAAAACATTGTTTGACACAAGCAGCCACTTAATGCAGATTAAGTTCAATAAAAGATCTGCTGCCCCTCACGGTGGCTCACGCCTGTTATTCCAGCACTTTGGGAGGCTGAGGCGGGAGGATCACTTTAGCCTGGAAGTTCAAGACCACCCTGGGCAACATAGTGGGACCTCGTTTCTACCAAAAACAAAACGAAACAAAACAAAATTAGCCGAGCATGGTGGCATGCGCCTGTAGTTCCCACGTACTTGGAAGGCTGAGGTGGGAGGATCTCTGGAGCCTGGGAGGTTGAGGCTGCAGTGAGGCACAGCATGCCACTGTACCCCAGCCTGGGTGACAAGAGAAACCCTATCTCTCAAAATAAAAATAAAAAAATAAAATTTGCTGCTATAGCTCACATCCTAAGTGTCTCCTATTTTTCTACATTTTAAAACTTTCTATTTGACAGTTTTGCCTGTTTTAATTAGCTGTTTGAAATATCAAGCTCCTGGCACATTTATTTAAATTTCATGACATGTTTTCTCATTTATTTATAGTTACTATCATTATTATTTCCTCCCTCTTAAAACTTTAGGTTTGTTGTTTTTGCTGTTCTTTTTCGTATGTGAAATGGAATGCTTGCTTTTTTTGATAATGTTTGAAATTTTAAAAATTTACTTTTGATGGGGGCTGGGTGCAGTGGCTCACACCTGTTATCCCAGCACTTTGGGAGGCCGGGACGGGCAGATCACCTGAGGTCAGGAGTTCGAGACCAGCCTGGCCAACATGGTGAAACCCCGTCTCTACTAAAAATACAAAAATTAGCTGGGCGTGGTGTCAGGCACCTGTAATACCAGCTACTTAGGAGCCTGAGGCAGGAGAATCACTTGAACCCGGAAGGTGGAGGTTGCAGTGAGTGGAGACTGCGCCATTGTACTCCAGCCTGGACAACAAGAACAAATCTCTGTCTCAAATAAATAAATAAATAAATAATGGCCGGGCACGGTGGCTCACACCTATAATCCCAGCAGTTTGGGAGGCCGAGGCAGGTGAATCATGAGGTCAGGAGATCAAGACCATCCTGGCTAACACGGTGAAACCCCGTCTCTACTAAAAGTACAAAAATTAGCTGGGCATGGTGGCAGGAGCCTGTAATCCCAGCTACTCGGGAGGCTGAGGCAGGAGAATCGCTTGAACCCGGGAGGTGGAGGTTGCAGTGAGCCGAGACTGCACCACTGCACTGCAGCCTGGGCAACAGGAGTGAATCTCCGTCTCAAAAAAAAAAAAAAAATTACTTTTGATGTTCCCATAGCAATCATAGATGTTAATGTGTAGTATTTTCACCCTCTCTATTCTTTGAGCAGCCTGTTATGTTCTCATTTATTTTTCAGTTCATTGTGTTAAGACAAAACTGAATGACCAGTGAGGTTTCCACTCTATTTTTTAAATGTACTGAGATTTTTCCATTACATTTGTGTTTGTTTTTATAACTATCTCATGAATGCTTGAGTTGGTGTGGATTGTGCTTGCAGAATTATCAGATTTGAAAATAGCTATCCTTTCTTTGTTATGAAATATGTGCTGCTAAGAGACAATTTTTTAAAGGTAAAATTATGTCTCTTCTGCAAGTATTAAAATGCGCACATCAAATATTTTTTCTTTTTCTTTTCTTCTTTTTTTTTTTTTTTGATAGGGAGTTTCTCTCTTGTTGACCAGGCCAGAGTACAATGGCTTGATCTCAGCTCAATGCAACCTCTGCTTCCCGGGTTCAAGCGATTCTTGCACCTCGGCCTCCCGAGTAGCTGGGATTACAGGCATGCACCACCACGCCCGGCTAATTTTTGTGTTTTTAGTAGAGACGGGTTTTCACCCTGTTGGCCAGGCTGGTCTCGAACTCCTGACCTCAGGTGTTCCACCTGCCTCGGCCTCCCAAAATGCTGGGATTACAGGCACGAGCCACTGCGCCTGGCCCAAAGATTTTCTTTAACTCAATGTGAGAATCAGTAAGATGTTGGAACTGGCTCAAAAGAGAATTGAAATAACTTGTGCACTAATATATTAGGTAAATAGCAGTTCCAAAATCAACTGGTAAATAAATGGATGACTGGTCACTATCCCAGGGCAACAACCAATTGCCCTGTGGAGAGTGCCAGACAAAATTCCTGGGCATTTCTGTGGAAGAGAATTTTTTTTTTTAAGATGTGGTCTTGTGTTGCCAAGGCTGGAGTACAGTGGCACAGTCATTACTTGCTGCAGCCTCAACCTCCCAGACCCAAGCGATCCTCCCACCTCAGCCTTCCAGGTAGCTGGGACCACAGGTGGGCGCCACCACTCCCGGCTAATTTTTTTCTTTTCTTTTCTTTTTTTTTTTTTTTTTTTTTTTTTNACTGCTCTTATGTGTATTTCTTTTTTTTTTTTTTTTTTTTTTTTTTTTTTTTTTTTTTTTTTT
>NC_037688.1:41629378-41790658 GCF_003255815.1 Theropithecus gelada
TTTTGAGACGGAGTCTCACTGTGTCTCCCAGGCTGGAGTGCAGTGGCACGATCTCGGCTCACTGCAAGCTCCGCCCCCCGGGTTCACGCCATTCTCCCGCCTCAGCCTCCCAAGTAGCTGGGACTACAGGCGCCCGCTACCGCGCCCGGCTAGTTTTTTGTATTTTTAGTAGAGACGGGGTTTCACCATGTTAGCCAGGATAGTCTCGATCTCCTGACCTTGTGATCCACCCGCCTCGGCCTCCCAAAGTGCTGGGATTACAGGCTTGAGCCACCGCGCCCGGCCTCTTATGTGTATTTCTTAAATTTACAATCTGTGTACAAAAATATATTTCCTGCTCTTTTACCTAATATTTTAACATTTTCCCCATGTTATTAAAACTGTTCAAAAGCATCATTTTAAATATTTTAATGTGCTTATTTTTCTTCTTCTGTTAGGTATATTAGATTATTTCCAAGTGTTTGCTATTATGAATACCTTGTGGGAAACATAGTTGTCCATATTTTGCACTATTTCTTGAGGATAATTTATCAGAGTTGGGGAATTACTGGGTTAAAAAATCTGAGCAGTTGATGGCACTTGACATATAGCAAAATGGTTTGATTAGATGGCTGTAAGCATTGAAGTCCCCATGGCTATATCCTGTGTCAGTACATGAAGATTTAATAATGGCATGTCCTTGTTATAACTTATGCCTTTTATCATTATATTCCTTTCTTGGGCAATACTTTCTCATTTAAATTCTAACTTGACAGTGATATTGCACCTTATCCTGTTCATTCAATCACAAGTGGTTACTGAATCTTTACACAGGCTTTTCTTTATAAGTCCTTTGTGCTGTTTTGGTTTAGGTGCGCTTCTGATGGACCTTGTTTAATCAGATCTAGGACTGTGTCTTTATATAAGGGAATTCGGTCTGCCTTTTTCATTATGATTGTTTTATTTGGTCTGACTGTTGTGTTTTGTTCTTCCCTTTTTTTATGCTTTCTTCATGTCTTTTACATTTTACCTTTTGGTGCTCTGCCCTGTTTATATCATGGATTATGATTTGGAATGTACAATTCCTAGTTTTTACTTTACAAAAATACATTATTAACATTCTTAATCCTATTTTTATACTTAGCTAATAAACACTTTCTCTTCCCTTTGGGAATAAAAATAATTTTTAAGATTTTAGGCTTTTTTTCCCTATACTTTATTGACTAAATCCAATATAGTTGAAATTAAACCATTAGTGGTCAATGTTTTTATTTCCTAACTTCTGGAACCTGAATGTTTAATTTGAGTGATCGCTGTTACTTCTTTTCACAACTTCCCCATATGAAGAACTTTCCCTCATTGAAGCCCAGATGACTTAGGACAAATTCTTAAGCATTGTTTGCAGAAAAGGTGCTCATCTAGTAAAATTTCAGAAATTTGCAGGTTTCTGGAGATCTCCCAGTTGTTCTACCAATGAGTAACTTGTCCACTGGATGCAAAATTTCTCCATCTGAGACTTTCCCTATGGAGCCTGTGGAGCTGGTCTCTTGTCTGAGGCAGCTCAGTCCCCTCACCATGATGTAATATACTCATGTAACAAATAGGCACCTGTAGCCCCGTGTCAAATCTGGGATTGTATCTTTACGTTGGGGAATGTAGGCTGCTTTTCAATTGTGGTGGAGGAGGAATCAGGAAAATCTTCATTTTTTTACTCCCTGGAAAATAACTTGTCTTCTTTGGAATTCAGCTAACTGGTAACACTGATCCCTGACACATCTTCAGTCATTGGTCCGGGTGCTTTTAACACACACTTCAGCCCATTTTTCTGCTTGATCACTTCTAGCAGCCTTTTTCTTTATGTTTAAATATTTTACCAAGCCATGCCTTTATGTCCATTTTTGGCCATTCGCGTGTCTGGAGTCTGTTGATTGCTGGATCATGTGTGGTTTCGGTCATTGTCATGTATCAGGCTGCCGGAACCTGCCAGGCTGTAAGAACCTGACGTACTTTTGGCCATGTACTCTCTCAGGGTCTGTCCCCAGCAGGCCCTGGTCCAGCCGTCAGCTCGGGGGGGTTGTCCACCTCCACCGTGCCTTAGCTGTCTTCTTGTGTGCCCCTCCTCCTCCTCCGTTTCTCAGTCTGTCTCTCAGCCGTGTTTCCCATTGTGCAATTATTGCTAATTAATTCCCAGTCAGAGTGATGGATGGTTTAATTGGCTTTCCTTGAGAGCCATGTTTTTCCTTGCCTTGCCAGGGACTGGGCAGAATTCCAAGGCGCCTGGGGCAGGTGGCTTGGGAAGGGCGGGGTCTTGGCAGAGGAGGCCAGGAGAGCAGGTCAGGGTTTGGGAGACCCAGGATCCCCCAACACAGCATCATTTTCATCATCTTGTCCTTGAGCGACATGGATAAGCAGAGCCTTCTCCCTTCTGCTGTAAAGCCTTTGCAGCCCAAAGCATCTCCACTGGATCCAAAAGCTTGAGAAATGTCCTTGCAGAGTCTCAGGACAGAGGTGGAAATTCTGTTCCACACCACAGAGCAAAACTTGGAGAAAACTCTTTTTCATCTTTTCCCCAGAGTTCCCCTGGTCGCAGCATCTGCTAAGACCCCCTCTCTGATTCCCCCCAGGCTCCTCTCTGGCCGCCTCCTTTTGATTACTAAGCCCCGGGCACTTTCCTCCCTTGAGCAGCTTTTGATTCCGTTTTGTCGTTTTCCTTAGTAGCAGCCTGGAGATCCAGAAGCCCTAGGAATCCTCCTTGGAGGAGCAAGGAGGGAGGGAAGGTTGTGGATTCTTCTTGCCTCATGATTATCCTTGTCACAGCAACAACAAAACCACCAGTCGCTATCACTGCCACCATCACCGTCATCTTTACTGTAGCACCTACTGTTGATTGAGTGTTTGCTGTGTGGCCGGCCCTGTGCAGAGCATTTTATACACATGTCGCCATTTAATCTTTACTAGAACCTTGTAAGATAGATACTTCAGTGACCCCATTATACTCGGGGAGGTCACAGAGCTAGTAAGTGGTGAAGCCAGAGTTCAAATTTGGTCTCTAAACCTCTAGCCTCTGCATTGGACACACTCCAGCCTCTAAGACTGGACCCCAGGAGGCCATGGGGTCCTCCCTTCCCTTTGCAAAGCAAATTCACCAGCACCAGCTTCCCCCCGACTCCTGTGCTAGACCCCACCGCAAATTTCCCTCCCACCCGTTTCCCCTCAGTGCCCCTTCCCTTCCCTCTACAGGTTTATGAGGGCGGGAGCAATGTGGACCAGTTCGTGACCCGCTTCCTCCTGAAGGAGACAGCCAATCAGATCCAGTCACTGCTGAGCTCCGTGGAGAGTGCAGTGGAGGCCATCGAGGAACAGACCGGCCAGCTCCGGTGAGTCTCTGAGACCCTGCAGGGTACCATGGGGGTATGCCGTGCACACGCACGTGCCCACCTGCTGCTTGGTGGGGGTGTCTGTGTACCTAAGAGCTGGGTAACCTTGGGCAAGTTGCCACAGCTCTCTGTGCCTTCAGTGCTCCGCTGTGTAATATAGGCACGATAATATGCCTGAAACCTCAGCCACTGCAAGGACTGAATGAGATAGTAAATGCTCAGGAGAATGCCTGGTGCATGTATGTATTAATATAGTGAAGACACCGTTTCCCAGACTCTAATTTGTTTTGCCGCATCCACATACTACTTACTGTTTATGCAGAACTATTCTGTGGTTTCGCCCACATTTTATTTTTAATTTTTTTAAATTTTAGACAGAGTCTTGCTCTGTCGCCCAGGAGTGCAGTGGCGTGATCTTGGCTCACTACAACCTCTCCCTCCCCGGGTTCAAGCAATTCTCATGCCTCAGCCTCCTGAGGAGCTGGGACTGCAGGTGTGCAACACCATGCCTGGCTGATTTTTGTACTTTTAGTAGAGACGGGGTTTTGTCATGTTGGCCAGTCTGTTCTTGAACTCCTGGCCTCACGTGATCCACCTGCCTCAGCCTCCCAAAGTGCTGGGATTACAGGCGTGAGCCACCGCACCCAGCCTATTTTCTCTGTCTCTCTCTCTCTCTTTCTCTCTTTCTTTCTTTCTCTTTTTCTTTCTTTCTGTCTGTCTGTCTTCTTTTTCTCTTTCTCTTTCTTTTCTTTCCTTTTCTTTTTTTTGAGACCGAGTATTGCTCTGTTACCCAGGCTGGAGCGCAGTGGTGTGATCTCAGCTCGCTGCAACCTCTGCCTCCCAGGTTCAAGCGATTCTCCTGCCTCACCCTCCCTAGTAGCTGGGATTACAGGTGCCCGCTGTCACACGCCCAGTTAATTTTTGTATTTTTAGTAGAGATGGGGTTTCACCATGTTGGTCAGGCTGATCTTGAACTCCTGACCCCAGGTGATCCACCCACCTCGGCCTCCAAGTGCTGGGATTGCCAGCTTGAGCCATGGAGCCCGGCCTTATTTTATTTTTCGACACAGGATCTCGCTGTGTCCCCCAGGCTGGAGTACAATGGCACCATTGTGGCTCACTGCAATCTCCAACTCAGGTTCAAGCAATTCTCCCACCTCAGCCTCCCAAGGAGCTGGGGCTACAGACACGTATTCCCACCACACCCAGCTATTTTTTGATTTTATTTTTTGTAGAGATGGGGTCTTGCCATGTTGGCCAGGCTGTTCTCAAACTCCTGGTCTCAGCAATCCTGCTGTGTCAGCCTCCCAAAGGGCTGGGATTACAGGCAGGAGCTGCTGCACCCCAGCCCACTTTTGAAAATTAGAGATCAGTTTAGGAAATGGCATATGGTTATAACTGCACTCTCAGCACCACATGCTGTAAGTGAAGTAACTGTAAAAACAAGCACCCATCATTGCTTACCATCCAGCTTGAATCCTGAGGCTTGCCACCTCTCTGTTAAAAACAGAGACTGGGAAATCAGAGAGAGGTGTTGAAGACAGTAGTAGCAAGTTGAGACTTTCTCAGGAGGACTGAAAGAGACGTGAAAGCAGGTGGTTTTCTCACAATATTTGGTCTTGTGTTAGGCCTTGTTTGTATGCTTGAAACCATGGGAATGCATCTGGGGTCCCCTCCTAGGTGGTAGATGCTGTGTTAGGGCTGTGACCTGGTATTTAGAGAGAAGTGGCATTCTCTTGGCTCAGCAGTCCCAGCTCCCTGGGGACCACGAGCACACCCCACCTCCATTTGCTGTTCTGAGTTGAGACAAACCCATCTTTGCCCAGTTCTTCCCAGAACAGCTCATGTGCTTGGCACAGAGAAGAAAAAGAGGAAATGCAAACAGGTGAGGGCAACAGCCAGGTGTTGGCACCCAAGCTCGATTGAGCCTTGAATTTCCCAGGCAGAGGCACGTGAGGTCCAGGATGTTGGTTTGCTGGGGACAGGAGTTTGATTGTGTGTTTCTTTGCGGGTGAAGAGCTGGTCCTGATCAGATATGGTTGTGAAGGTCGCTCTGAGATACTGTTTCCAGATGAGTTTGCTCTGAGCATTTGCTGCTGAATCACTTGGGAAAATTAACACACAGATTCACGGGCTCCTGGCCATACCCACTGGCCAGAATCCCTGGGACCGGAGACCAGAACTCTGCATGTGTGGTCAGTCTCGTGATTCTTGGGTTCCCTCGAATTAGCAGCCATCACTATGAAAGCTGACACTTAGATTTCCTTGGTTTTCCTGTTCCTATCTTGATGAAAACTTGCTGTTTTGATTCTGCCACAGAACAGATAGTATTGTTGCACGGTTTTCAGAGCTGACTTTCCGCACTAGGCCAGCTCTGTCACGTGTCAGCAGTTCCGTCCACCTGCCCCCACGGTGGGACCTTACTTGGGGATGTGGTCGGAGGGGCAGCTTGTCGTGATGCCTCGTTCCACACGTGCCTCCCTCGAACTTCCCCAAATCTCAGCTAGTTTGGCTCTAGGCTGTGCGTCCCTGAAGACTGTCCTGTTTCCCAGCCCCGGGACAGTCTCCCAGGATGTCGCCCCTAGCACAGGCTACTGGCTCAGACCCCACCGCCCAGGAGCCCTGAGCAACCTGTCATGGTCTGAGGGACACATTTAATTTCCTGCTGGTTTATAGAGAAGCCATTATTGACACCACAAAGACTCTGCCAGCCTCTCCCCTCCCAAGGCGGGAGTCGAGTTTGCTCCCTCGGCATGGGGGAGAGCCTGGCTGAGTGCGCAAGGTTCACAAGAGTCAAATTCCAGAATGCACCAAGACCGTGGTGCACAGACACCAAGGGAGTGTGGGGGCCGTGCACAGGGCACTGTGTGTGTCTTTTGGGGGGAGTATCTGTGTTTCTGTATGTCTGCTGGGAGCTTTTCAGCATCCTTTTGCACGGGAGAATTTGGTCATTCACTGAGCATTTTTTGAGTCACTACTATGGGCTGGGCACAATGCAAGGTGAGCAGTGTGTGTGTGTGTCTGCCTCTGGCTAGCTGTGCCTGTCATGGCACAGGGGTGTGTGCACATCAGTGTGCACAGGAGTAGGGGTGTCCAGGGCCAGGAGATGGGGCCAGGCCCAGGTCAGGATGACAGTTTTTGTCATGTTACATCCCCACTGTCTCTTTACGTCTCGCTTTTATGTGTATGTGTTGGAGGGAGTCTTGAAACCAGGTCCACCAACCCAGAGGGCAGCAGACATTAAATTGGCTTATGAGGGAGGGGGACTTGGTCACGCCACAGCTTGGGCTCTACAGGTGCCCGAAAGCTTCGAGCTGTTAGGGTGGGGGTGGGCGCCTGGCTCAGTCTCACCCTGGAACTGAATCTCTTGGGGGAAAAGGCCTGGGCCGTGGGGTCCTAGAATGGAGCTGAATTCAAATCCCAGCTCCGCCGAGCTAGCTGCGTGGCCCTGGCTGAGTCACCTGCTTTACAAACCTCATTTCCTCCTCTGTCAAAACAAAGGCCATGATGCAAGTTCTGTGCATGTGTGAGCCCACTGTCGGTGCTTAATAAATGCCTGTTGAAGCTGCTAGAAATGGTCAGGGCCCTGAAGCTGCCATCATAGTCTGTGTGTTTTCCATTCAAACTGCAGACAGAACCACAGCAAACCCAGCCACGGTGTGGCACAGACCTGGTATGGAAGCCCGACTCGCGCCTCTGCCCCCAACCACAAGCTCATGGCCGTGGAACAAGGCAAGAGCCTTCCATCTGGTGAGAGAAAGCAGGGGCCCTGGTGGGGGTAGCGGCTGGAGGTCCCTAGGAGTTCTGAGAGTCCTCTGACGGGGACTGGGGAGATGAGGGGCCAGTTTGATGCCCCTGGAAGGGCTGGGTGTTTCAGCTTCCCCCCAAAGCCCTCGCCCTGCCCCCCACTGAAGTCTGTGTGTCTCTTTCTCTTTCGCAGCCACTGAGGATGCAAAGGAAGAGGGTCTGGAAGCGCAGATCAGCCGCTTGGCAGAGCTGATTGGGAGGCTGGAGAGCAAAGTAAGCCCTGGCGTGACCCCCGCCTCTGCTCCTTCCAAGCCCTGAAGGAGTGCAGAGTCAGGGCTGGGGTTCAGGACAAAAGTCTGGGCTGCAGAGGGGCCAGGGAACCATGGAAAAGACATCCCTCCATGCAGCGTGGGTGCTGAGGACGAAGCTGAGGATCAAACCCCGGGGGATGCCTGTGTTGTTCAGGCCCAAGGAGGGGCGCCTGGGAAAGGGAGTGTTGGAGGGTCGTGTGGGCCGGCAGGCAGCAGGAGCAGCTCCAGGAGCAGAGGGTGGTCAGCAGGGGCCCGTGTTGCCAGGCCCTAGTTTCAAGGAGACTTTGCTCTGAAATGGCTGGAGCAGGTATTGGCCAAGAGGCAGCCCCAGGACGAGAGAGAGACGTGATGATTCGGGAGAGATTCAAAACAAGGAAGTGTGATATGGGACATCCACGGGTGATAGAAAATGGCACAGCCCCTACAGAAAACACTTTGAGGGAATGTTTCATGACTCAGGATAGAGTGCTCACGATATGACCATTTGGTGGAGAGAAAAGTTTGTTTTAGGGCCTACGGACAGATGGACTCAGGTATTAGTCAGAATTCTGGTTGTGCCGCTTCATAGCTGTGTAGCCCTGGGCCAGGGACTTGTCCTCCCTGAGGCTTAGATTCCTCCTCTGATGATCAAGAAAATACCCTGGAGAATGGGACCCCTCCCTCACAGGGGTGTCATTAGGATGAACCAAAGTGATGTCTCAGTGGTTCAGCACAGGGCCCGGTGCCGTAGTTTGCATTTAATATGAGCAATGTTAGCAATTATTATGAGGCATTCTGTCACCCAAGCCTATCCACATGCACACACCACACCCGTATACCCACAGAAGCCAAGGTGACTGAGCTCCCAGAACCCTGGGATTGAAGTGGTTTTATGTTTCTCCTATTTTTCGGTATTTTTTTTTTACACCCTTTGTAAAAGGTATTGCTACTTTTAGTTTGGGGGTTCTGAGGAATTCATGGGGGCAGGAACAAGGGGCCCCCCACACAGAGAGAGGCAGAGGCTGACATGGAACGAAGTCCGAGGGAGGAAGCTCAAACTTCCTCCTGCAGGGATGAGGCTGAGGCTGAGGTGGAGTTACCCTCTTGTTGAAGTCGGCTGGGCTGCAGGAGCGGCTCGGAGGGGACCCCGTGGCCCGGTTGTCATAACAACTCAGCGGGCGCCTCCAGAGGGAGACTCTTTGAAGTTTATTTTTAGAGCCCGGTCGCCCTAACAACCAGGCTGGCTGGTAACGACGGAGTACCTGGGCGTCCTGGAGACGGGGTGGGACCAGGTCCTCCTCCCCAGTCTCTAATTGGCCCGGGCGGTCAGCAGGGGCCAATCCAGGCCTGGCTTCAGGCCCCGCCCTTCACCGGCCAACCTGGGCTGCCAAGGATGGAGGCCCTAGGGGCGGCTGGCTAGGAGAAGAATGGGGCAGATATGGGGGCCATAGTGCCTGTCCTCATCCTCCTATGGCTCTTCCAGCCCAAGCCCTGCAGGACCCCTCATGGATGCTTGTAAAGCCATGGAAACAGACCTGTTCTTGCCAGGCACACCTTCATCACTTGCCAAGGCGTGTTCATGCTGTGTGACCCGGAGAAGGCAGTACACCTGCCAGGATCAGCTACTACAGGGCCCCTTGCTCAAACATTTAGAACGTCACAGTGGTGACTGCACAGACTCATCCACCTGCTGCTGTTTTCCTTATTAACCGGTGTTCTTTACCTGTGCCCTGTGTGACTCCCACAGACGGTCTGTCCTCATGGAGGATGGATGGATGGAGACAGCCACAGAGGTGGTGGTTAGTGGGCTGCCCAAGCTAAAGGAAGCAGCAGCAGGATCCTGTGTGTCAGCGTCAGGTAGAGACGCTGGGTTCAGACCCACGCTCTGACACTTCCATGGCTTTTGTGCCTTCAGAGCCGGGGTTGTCTGCTGTGACAGAGTGACTGGGGATCATCTGTGAGGGCTTGGCCCTGGGTAGGCACCAGGCGTGGGGGAACAGAGCAGACGTGGTTCCTGGAGACTGAAACTTACAGTGGGGTAGCCCCTACCCTGGGGAGTCTGGAAGATTGAATGTGTATTTGTAAACCATCTAGGCCAGAGAGAACAGGTCACCCCATTAGATCCCTGAGGCACTGGGGGTTATGATTGGGGTGAATTGTAAGTTATAGGGAATCTAAGGGCTGTTGCTCATCATCGTGGCAAACCCCAGCATCTTGGACTTGGGCCTCTGGATTCCCCAGTGCTGCCTCTCCCAAGCTGTCCTTGCCCCAGCAACATGTTCTGGGCCCCCCTTATGCCCTCTGTAGTGGATCACCTGGGCCTCTCTGCCTCCCATTGCCCCTAGATGCCAGGGCCAGAGGGATTCTCTGCCACTTCCTAGGGTTGGTCTTCCAGCCCTGTGTAACAGGGCCCGGCCCTTAGGAGCTCCCAACAGCCCCAGGGATCCCAGAGCTCCTGGCACCTGGGGCGGAGTGGGGCTCTGGGTCTAGCATCACTGTGTGCTGGATTGTTTCAGGCACTGTGGTTCGACCTGCAGCAGCGCCTCTCAGATGAAGATGGCACCAACATGGTGAGTCCCCTTCCCCTCTCTCTCCTGGGACCACATCCCTGCCCATACCAGGACTGCCAGGATCCAAGTGGCTCAATGCCCCGACCCCCCTATCCCTGCCTGGGACCACCATGAGGGGAGATGTGGCCCCAGTACTTGGCCCCCAGACCCTGCCCTGGCCCAGGAGCCACCCCACTGACTCTGGGGGTATTTCTTGAGGCTCCCTGGACCTTTTTTTTTTTTTTTTTTTTTTGAGACTGAGTCTCGTTCTATTGCCCAGGCTGGAGTGCAGTGGTGCGATCTCAGCTCACTGCAACCTCCACCTCCCGGGTTCAAGCGATTCTCCTGCCTTAGCCTCCTGAGTAGCTGGGATTACAGGTGCCCGCCCCCATGCCCGACTAATTTTTTGCATTTTTAGTAGAGATGAGGTTTCACCATGTTGGCCAGGCTGGTCTCGAACTCCTGACCTTGTGATCCACCCACCTCGGCCTCCCAAAGTACTGAGATTATAGGTGTGAGCCACCATACCTGGCCCAGAGGCTCCTGAACTTTGATCCAAAAAAAGTTTGGCCTAGAGCAAAGTGGTCAGCCGGACAGTGATGTGAAAATGCTGAGTCCATCAACTAAGTTTTTCTTGTCAGTGGATGTGCTATGCCTCTGGGCCCTGGAGGCCTTGCAGGCAGCTGTGGACATGGGTGGGGACTGGGTAAACAACTCTTCTGTTTTCCCTATTTGTGGGGGCTACCTCTGCACTGGGCTCTTGAGGTTCTAGTCCTTTCTTATACTTTTCATTATACAATGAAAAGTCGGGGAGGTTTATTTTATTTTGACCAAGGGAGGGAGGTCATGGACGCCGGATGGGGTCTTTAGGGAGAAGGCCTGGCATGGAACCCCACACTGACTCCTGCTGTGGCCTGGCAGCACCTGCAGCTGGTCCGGCAGGAGATGGCCGTGTGCCCTGAGCAACTCAGCGAGTTTCTGGACTCCCTGCGCCCGTATCTGCGGGGGACCGCCGGAGCGAGGAGCTGCTTCCAGTGAGTGAGCTGCCGAAGCGTGAGTGGGAGGGATGGTGGCAGGGAGCTCTGCCTGGCAGTGGAGGAACAGCGCGGGACTAGGCTTCCCCCTAAGTACAAATCACACCCCAGGGAGACACATAGCTGGGTGAATAAGAACTGGGTTCAGGTCTCCTCCCAGCCATGCAAACGTGGCAGGTGTCTTCATCTCCCTGTCCTCAGCTCATTCATCTGTAAAAGGGGGGGGGGGCCACCCCCAGGACTTCTTGCTGGGGTGATCACGATTCATATACAATCAAGTGTGTGAAGGGCTCTGGCCGGGCCTGGTGTGCCACGTGTGCTCAGTCAGCCTTAGCTGTTGCTCTTGCAGGAGTTGCTACTTAACAGCAGGCCCAGAATGTAGTGTGTGCTCAGTTAACAACCGAGAAAGGAGAGGAGAGTCGGTGAGGCTGAAGGGAAATGCCCAAGAAATGTAGCCGCCCCTCTCTCCTTCCCCACGGATGTGCTGAGATGGAAACGTAGCGGCCATTCTCTCCCTCCTCCCTATGGGTCTGTGCTGAGATGTCTAGGGCGGGGAAAGGGGCCTCACCCTCAAATTCCCGTTCATCCCCCCAGGATTATGTAGCTCCTTGGTAAAGCTAGGCCATGGCCACAGTGGAGGGGTTCACAGAAGCCAACAGCCGTTTGTTCTTGCTGGTAGTAGCCCCTAAAGAGCATGAGGCCCAGGTGTTTCCCCTGCCCTTCATTTCTACACCAAGGCTCTGCCCAACTCCCTTTCCAGGGCTTTCTTCCATCCCCAGGGCACACATTCATTCGCCCCATTGCCTGGGGGCACGGCTGTGAACCAGGCAGGCCAGGTCCTGCACGGGGTCTTCCTGGGCCCCCTGTGCACTGAGGCCTGACCTGTAGCACTAGGGGAGGAGCAGCCTGGGCAGGAGTGCGGCTGTTGCGGAGACCCGGGGTGGCCATCAGGGGCCACACTTGAGGAAGTAGCCAGGGTGGTGGGCAAGACCCACTCCCATCCAGCAGGACCGACTGTATAGGAGCAGGGGCCAGACTCGATCTTTTCTCTGTTACATGAAGAAGTGGGAGGCCCCAGAGTGAAGTAGGGCCACCCTGATAGGCTGTGGAGAGGAGGCAAGGTGGATATAGAGGCTCTGGTTTCAGAGCCTCAGTAGAAGTAGAGGACAGTGCTGTTTGTTGAACTGGAGACGGCCAGCTTGGAGAGCCTGGCGAGACTGCACTTGCCAGGCACGGTGTACCTAAAGCTGCACAGCGGTGTGTCTGTCCCAGGATGGAATCCAGCCTGGACCCCTCCCTCCAGGCTGAGCACTGTTGCCCCTCATCCCCTGCTCTTGGCCCCCCCCTTTATGGTCACTTGGGGCTTCCTCGTTGTAGTGCACTTGCAGAGAGGAGCCCGGAGCGGCATAGACTATCTGCGCCTTTAAAATGAGGTGAGTGCTGTGCCCTGGGTCCCAAAGAGTGAAGGGGGACTTGCAGCCCCTTCCTCTGTGAACGGCCCCCTCCCGCAGCCTCCTTCGGTCAGGTACAGTGCAGTGGGGTTGTTGCAAGGATTAAATAAGATGACAATTAGGAGGAAGATGCTTTGATAATTTAAAGATAGGGTTTATATGTATATTTTTTGTTTTTGAGACCAAATCTTGCTTTGTTGCCCAGGCAGGAGTGTAGTGGTGGAAGCTCAGCTCACTGCAACCTCTACCCACCAGGTTCAAGTGAGTCTCAAGCCTCAGCCTCCTGCGTAGCTGGGATTACAGGCCTATGGCACCAGGCCTGGCAACTTTTAAGAGACCAGGTTTTACCATTTTTGGCTAGGCTGGCCTTGAATTTCTGGCCTCAAGTAATCCACCTGCCTCGGCCCCTCAAGACTTCCCAAGTTCTGGGATTACAGGTGTGAACGGTCACACCCAGCCACCTGGTTTTGTTTAAATACATGTGAAGATTTTAACATGACGTTTCAGCTGGGCACAGTGGCTGAAGTTTGCAATCCCAGCAGTTTGGGAAGCCAAGGCGAGAGGACTGCCTGAGCCCAGGCGTTCAAGACCAGCGTGGGGACCATAGCAAGACCCCAGCTCTACTAGGACATTTTTTGAATTAGCCAGGCCAAGTGGTGCACACCTATAGTCCCAGCTAGTTGGGAGGCTGAAGTGATTGTGCCACAGCACTCCAGCCTGGGCAACAGAGTGAGACCCTGTCTCAAAAGAAAAACTACATGTCATTGACAAATAGCTATTGGCCACTATAAGAAAGCAGGCCTTATTCCAGGTGGTGGGGGCACCCTGTTGAGTCTCGCTGGAGGACCAGAAAGGTTGAAGGCAGCGGTTGTGTATAGGGGTGGGCTACAGGACTAGGGTGGCCACGGTTGAGCCCCAGCCTCCCTGCCTGTCTCCTGTTGCAGCATCACTGCCGTGAGGCTCTCGGATGGCTTCACCTTTGTCATCTATGAGTTCTGGGAGACGGAGGAGGCATGGAAGAGGTGAGACACTGGGTCTCCATAGCAGGTGAGGGGGACACAGCGAAGTGTGGGGGCTGTCTTCCTGGAGCCAGGAGCTCCTGGGGGGTAGAGAGACCCCCCCCACCACACTCTCCCTGTAGAGCACCTTGTGGGTCAAGGCACTGCCTTCTTTACCACCCTGTAGAGCTGAGGACCTGACCTAGAAGGTACCTCAGTCCCCATGTGATCAGTTGTTCCAGCGCTTAACCTCCCCCCCAGCTAAGTGCCTGGCAGGACGGAGGGAGATGGGGTAGGGTGTCATCAGCTCTGATGGGCTTTAGGCCTTTGTCGTCTGCTCCGAGCACATCTGGGACAGGTTGTTCCCCACTCTGGGTGGAGCCTAATTTCTGATGCGCCAGACCCCACAGGCAGGAAGCAGGGCCTGGGGGTAGCTCATGCCCCGATATCCTGCTTCCCCGGTAAACAGAGTTTGCAGACAAACTCAGGACCCCTGTGGGAACAGGGGCTGTCATGAGAAGTGAGGGTGTCCCCTCCCTGTCTGTACTTCAGTGACTCATAAAATGAGGGACTAAAACCCTTCACAGCTGCTGTGTTGTCATCTGTCCCAGGCAGAGGATGGCCCCACTCCTCCTCCTAGGGTAAAACGGGAGGTAGATGCTCTGTGCACTGAGTAGGGGGATCCCGCTGCCCATGTAAGGCTCAGTGCCTACCCCAGAGATCCCCAGAGTCAGCCTCCCTAGGCATCCCCTCACCTTCCCACAAAGGCTTGGAGTCCAAAGACCCCCCTCCCCGGGCTTATTTATAAGCTCCCCATTTTGGGCAGAGCTAGGATTAACAGGGGATCCACATGCCGAGCTCCACTCCTGGTGCCCCTGACTAACACATGTCCCTGGATCACAGGCACCTGCAAAGTCCCGTGTGTAAGGCGTTCCGGCACGTCAAGGTGGACACACTGAGCCAGCCTGAGGCCCTCTCCAGGATCTCGGTGCCAGGTAGGGGGCGAAGGCCTGGAACTGCAGTGGCCACTTGATTGGAGAGCCGGGCCAGAGCCTAGAAGCCGCCCCGCCTCACCCAGGGACTTTGTAAGCCCCTGACCCCAATGCCAGGTGTGCAGGGAGGGTCCTAGGGGAGAGGAGAGCTCCAGGCTCAGAGCCAGCCCTGAGGTGCCCCACATCCAGGCATGCCGGACACAGCTTGCACCAGAGCACCCCTTCCACAGCCCCCCACTTCCCTTCCCAGGTGTGTGGTTTGCTCCTGGGTGACCAGCAAGCACCCGTGGGTCACATAAGGACTCAAAGCCATCTCCCCACCTGCCCTTCAAGACGGCCCCCACCAGCTACACAGCTGCCCACGTTCGCACTCCTTCCCTCTAACCTGTCTCTGTCCTTCTAGCTGTTTGGTGCACGGTGGGACGGGACTGACAGCCTCCCAGAGGCCCGCGGAGGAGCCCACCCCTGGCCCCTTCTGCTTGTGATGGACATCCCCTGTGTTCTAGAAACTGGTGCAGAGGCTGTGTTTTCAACCCGTCCTCCACACGGTGTTTCCCTGCTGTGATGTGAAGGAGGCCTCCCCTCCCCCCACACGAGAAGGCAGCGCAGTCTCTGTGCTGCCCGGTCCTGGTGAAGCCCAAGGTTGTGGGTGAAGGGGGCGGCTTCCTGAGGCCAGCACCCCCACCTCCTGGTCCTGGCCTCTCCCCGACCCCTCAGACGGCCACGCATGACCCGCACTCACCACGCCCTGCCCTCTTCAGTGACATTCTTCTACCTGCTAGGAGTTAGGACCCTGTAGTGCCCAACCGAGCCAGGCCGCCGCCACTGGGCCCAGGCGCCGAATAAACCCTGGTTGGGAAGGGCTGTGTGCTCTGTGTCTGTTCCTGGTTGACAACAGCAGGGGCCTGGGCACCCTGCAAGAGCCCCCAGCCTCCGTTTTCTGAACCATAAAATGGAGGTGTTCACTCTATGCGGTATTTTGACACATAGGCTCATGCCTATTCAGGAGCCCAGAGGGCACCACCCCCACCCTCAGGTCAGTAATTCACTCAGAGGACTGGGCGCAACTGTCAAAGTCAAGGTGGATGACAGACAAAACCCAGCAAAGAAAGAGGCTCCCGGAACAGGGGCCAGGTAGGGGCTGCCAGTAAAGGCACACAGACATCGCTGAACCCTCCCAGCTTCAACAGACAGAGCATCACCAACCAGGGATGCAGTCCCGAGTCTTACTGGGGTTCGGTGACATAGACACGGCTGACACCTCGTGGCTCAAGCCCCCACCATAAGTCACATGGTTGGCACAGACCATGCAGTGTGGCCCAACTAAGACACTCACCAGGCACGATGCTCCAGGGACGGGCGAGTCTCTCCCAGCACAGCTGTGCATCAGCCATTCAACAATGCAGGAGAGCCCGACTCTGAACTGCAAGTCACGTCTTAAGTCTTATTCTGAAAGCTTTGTAACTTCTTCCTATGTCTCAGTCCTGGTTAGCAGGAAAGAAGTCACTCACGGCCCAGTGCAGTGGCTCACACCTGTCATCCCAGCACTTTGGGAGGCCAAGGCAGTTGGAACAGCTGACATCAAGAGTTCGAGGCCAACATGCTGAAACCTCGTCTCTACTAAAAATATAAAATTAACCAGGTGTGGTGGTACAACGCCTGTAATCCCAGCCACTTGGGAGGCTGAGGCAAGAGAATCGCTTGAACGCAGGAGGTGGAGGTTGCAGTGAGCCGAGATCACATAACTGCACCCTAGGTGACAGAGCGAGACTCAGTCTCCAAAAAAAAAAACAAAACAAATCACACACAAAAGTTCAAAGGACAAAAGACAGTAGTGGGTCTCTCTCCTAAAACAGGGCAGAGCCAAGACCATCACAGGCCGGGGCACAGGTGGGAGCCCTGGGGGTGGGGACAGGACCCAGAATGCACACCTTTCTACCTCCTGCACAGCGCCCAGAGGACTGGCCAGCGCCACATGGGGTTATTAACACCGTCGCCACCCAGTGAGGTCCCTGCCCACACTGTCCAGCCCCCTGTGGTTGCTGGGAGCTTTGAAACCCCTGCTCCCAGGGCAGGTCCCCCCGCCTTGGGTCCTGCCACCTCCTTGTAGGGTGTGATGCCCACTGCTGCAAAACCAGCGAAACACAACATGAGCTTGCAGGAAAAGCAAAGGGGTTCAAGAACCATCCATGCGTCTCCAAGCTGAATGTCCCTATACCAGCCCCTCAGGGCCTGTTTTCTCACCCGTAAAGTGGGGGAAAGACCCCTCCCCTTGAAGGCTCAGGGGCTTCACTGCCTGGTGCACGAGAACGCCACTTACAGGCTCCTGCTACCCCACCCACCGCCAGGCTGGTACATTCCAACCAGCTCAGCTATTTTAAGAAGAACATTATCAAGGGCTAAGGCTTTCTGGGGTACAACTGAGGAACCTCCTTTAGCTGGGCATGTTCCCCTCCCACATGTCACATCTACCCAGCCCTCCCTGGGGGGAAAGCATCTCTGCTGCTTGCAGCCCAAGTGCACTGAAAGCCTTCAGGGGCCCTCAGAACCTGAGTGGCCAGGGATGGGCTGTGACAAGAACATGTTTCAACCCTAAAAGCTCTAAGAGCTCCCAGTTAATTCACACTTCAGAGCCTGGCACAGTCAAGCACTTGGCAGGCCCATCTCCCTCCATGCTCCTTAGGCTGTCCTGCTCTTGGCAGGTGGGGAGACGGAGACAAAGAGGACAAGTAACTCACCAGAGGTCACACGGCAAGTAGCTGGCTCAAGTCAGATCCACCCCGGAGTTCTGTGCCCAACCCCTGCGCCACACAGTGTCAACCCACGAGGAAGAATGGCTCCAGATTAACCCATTAAGATCAGAATCAGGTTCCTCCAAATGCTGATGGCGAAGTACCATAACCCATAGAAGTACCGTAAAGTACCGTAACCCATAGAAGTACCAAAGTACCGTACCCCATAGAAGTACCCTATCCCAGCAATTCCACTTCTAGGGATATATTCTACCTGAAATGGAAAAAGGCATCCGAACACTCACTTGGCCCACGTACTCATAACGGCACTATTCACAATAGCCACAAGGTAGAAACGATCCAAATATTCATCAGCCGATGAAGGCATAAACAAATGTCGTCTCTCCAAACAGCTTATCATTCAGTCATCAGCAGGAGTGAAGGACTGGGCCGTCGGTGACTCAAAAACCCCATACTGAGTGAAGGCAGGCAGAGACAACAGATGGCATCTAATATTCCACTTACGTGAAACATCCAGAATAAGCAAATCCAGATAGAAAGCACAGAGTGGCTGCCTCTGGGATGGAGGAGAGGAAAAGGGGAGGGACAGCTCATGGGCAGGGGGCTTTCCTCGGGATGGAATGTTCTAGAATTAGATGGAGGTGATGGTGACGCAGCACTGCAAATGTACTAAAGGCCACTGAATTCTATGCCTTAAGATGGTTAGTTTTATGCTATGTGAGTTGCATTTCAATATTTAAGAATCTCAAATCACTCTGAAAAACAATTCACCACCTGTCCTTAGCCAGTAGAGCTGCATACTCACCAGGCCCGGTTCAAAACCTGCCACTTGTCCCTGGGAGGCATCTGCGGGTGGGCAACTCCTCCTGAGGCACTTGGGGCCAGCGGTGCCCTAGGGCTGGGCCCCTGAACCAAGGGAAAGGTCTCCCCTGCAGCCTACCATGCTCAGAACAGGAGCACAAGGCATTTGCACTACGAAGCATCACCGGGCCATGTTCAAAGCTGTTACTTCTGACTCTCCACTGACACACAGCTGTCACCCTTGGCCAGGTGCTGTAACAGGGTACACTCTGTGTAGAGGGCTTTGCAAGGACCTCAGCTCAGACTCACAGCAATCCTGGGAGGGAGGGGCTGTCCACAGCTTCATGTTAGAAAAGGACAAAGAGGTCTGAACTGGAAGGCTGGAAGACATCCAGAGGAGGGGTGCTGAGGCCGAGGAGAGCGCTGGCAGGGATTTTCCTGGAGTCACCACCCTAGGAACAGGCTTTGCCGAGGCCACACAGCTGGTAAGTGGCAGGCAGAGTCAAGTCACCTGCCAGCCCCACAGCCCGTGTGCTGGAAGCCCTACACACTGTCACCTGGCCCCTGAGGACATCTGGCTGGAAGGTGACATCCCAGCTTCTACCACTGTGATTATATGAGTGTGTCCTTGCATTATGATAATTTGCACACAGTCATGGGAGGATCACATCAACCTGTCATAGAATCAAGATAGAAGCCTTTGTCCGGAGTAATGACATTCAGTTACCCCTTAAAGAGCCCCAGCATCACTGCTTAGCACTGAGTGCAGTGCCCTTGCCTCCTGGGGTGCTTGCCTGCTTTGGGACGAGTCCTCAACCTCCTCATACTTCCCTTTTCCCCTTGGCTCCCAGGAAATTCAGGTATCCCTTGCCAATCACAACCTTAGTCTTCTGGGAATAAAGCTACATTGCTTGGGTCTCCATTGTGTGCGAGGTATCCCATACAGCTACTCTAGATCCATCATCGCCTCTAATCCTCACAAGAGACCTGCTTCGTACTGAGTAAGCCTGCTCCATTTTGCTGGTAGGGAAACTGATTCTGCAAAAAGGTTCACACACTTCCCAAGACTATGAGAGAGCAAATGGCAGAGCCAGTGTTCAAAACCAACCGTCCAACTCCAAAGCCACTTCACACACAGTCTTCTTTGATGGCATGACCCTCACCCCGCCACACTTTGATATCTCAGGACTCTCCATAAATAGTACTAGCACAGCCCCAGCCTTCCTGGCCAGGGCCACAGAGCCTGACAGAAGCAGACAGGTATAAATAAGAAATGAATGACTATTCAGCCTCACCTCTCACTCCAGGGTGATAAATTCTCCATTACAGCAATCTGGGCTCAGTGCAGTGGCTCACGCCTGTGATTACAACACTCTGGGAGGCCGAGGTGGGAGGACTGCTTGAGGCCAGGAGTTCATGACCAGCCTCGGCAAACAGAGTAAGACCCTGACTCTACAAAAAAATATATAAAAATTAGCTGGGCATGGTGGTCCCAGCTACATACCTATGGTCCCAGCTACTCAGGAGGCTGAGGCAGGAGGATTGCTTGAGCCTGGGAGTTGGAGGCTGCAGTGAACTGTGATAGTGCCACCACTGCACTGTAGCCTGAGTAACACAGTGACACCCTCTCCCCGCAAGAAAATAAATAAATAAAAATAAGGCCTGGCACAGTGGCTCACACCTGTAATCCCAGTACTTTGGGAGGCCGAGGAAGGCAGATCACCTGAGGTCAGGAGTTCGAGACCAGCCTGGTCAACATAGCAAAACCCCATCTCTACTAAAAATACAAAAATTAGCCAAGTGTGATGGCGGATGCCTATAATCCCAGGCTGAGGCAGGAGAATTGCTTGAACCCAGGAGGGGGAGACTGCAGTGAACCGAGATCGCGCCACTGCACTCCAGCCTGGTGACAGAGTGAGACTCCGTCAAAAAATAAAAATAAAAACAGAGCAATCTGCCCGCACGTGTTCCAATTCCCAAGGCCCTTGCCTGGGAAGATGCTGTGGCCCTTGAACATAGGCTGTGACAAGTCACGGTAGGGTTGGTCAGACATTGAAGAAGGGTCCTGGGTACCCTCCCAACACCCCCACAGAGTCAGAGTCTACACCTGCAGCCACACTTTCCCCATCCCCCAGCAGCCAGGCTACAGGAGCCCCAGGGCCAGGCACCTATTCCCACCCCCTGCCCCCCAACTCTGGTGTCTCCTCAGAGTGGCATGTAGAGTGGGAAGGAAAAGAATTTAACCCCAAATGAGTTCTGATCTGATCTCTGTACCTTGCAGGACACGCAGCCTGGATTTTTCCAAGCCTCAGTTGCCTAACCTGTAAAATGGGCACGTCTAGAAACATCATGCTAGGTCCAAGGAGGCACACACAGAGGCCCATGTACATGTGAGGCTGTTCAGAGAGCGTGCCTGTAACAGGCAAATCCAGAGACTAAGCGCAGCTGCACGGATGCTGGGAGCGGAGGGAGGGACAAATGGGGGTGACTGGTAATGGGCACTGAGTTTCTTCTGAGGGTGACGAAAATGGACTAGAATTAGTGGGGCAGCTACACAGCTCTGTGAGCACACTAAAAACCACTGGATTGTACACTTTAAAAAAGTGAGTCTTTATGATATACACCTTCTATCTCAATTTTGAAAATTCATGCATGTAGATAAGCTGAAAAAAAATACGGACCAGTCACCGCCAGCCTTGCACCGTCATGTACATCATACCACGTGACAGCAGGAAGGGCCCAGCCTACTGCCTACCCTGAGGAAGGCATTCTCAGATGTCAGTCCCACCCTCCCCTGACTCTGGCCCTGCTGGCTTCTAGGAGGACATCCCAAGGCAGAGAAGCATGGCCTGAATTGAATCTAGCAAGCGGGGCCTGTGCAGGTTCAGTTCCAGGGAGGACGCAAAGGAGTAGCTGGGTCCCTCCCTGTCTGCCTCTCCATTGCCCCTTTTTTTTTTTTTCTTTTAAATTATTGTTGTTGAGATGGAATATCGCTCTGTCTCCCAGGCTAGAGGGCAGTGGCACAATCTCAGCTCATTGAAACCTCCACCTCTCAGGTTCAAACGATTCTCCTGCCTCAGCTTCCTGAGTAGCTGGGATTACAGGCACCCCCCACCACGCCCAGCTAATTTTTTTGTATTTTTAGTAGAGACGGGGTTTCACCATGTTGGCCAGGCTGGTTCTCAAGCTCCTGACCTCAAGTGATCTGCCTGCCTCAGCCTCCCAAAGTGCTGGGATTCCAGGTGTGAGCCACTGTGCCCAGCTACCTCCTTTTCTTTCCCCAGGTCCTGGAACAGACCTCTTGTCTCCTCTCGCTCTCTGCTGCCAGTATGACTCCTTGTCCCAGAATTGGGGAGGCCACCAGGGAGAACTGCAGAGCAAATAGTCCACTTGCCTTCCAGGCTCTTTGGATCCAGCTGGTGGGAGGGAAGCACAGTTTCCTTGGAGTCATCCACCCTCCGTGGGGCATGGGCCAAGTGCATGGTGGTGTGGCCTGTTCTGGGCATACATCTCCTTGGGCCTCTCACAGCCAAGGGCAGGATTCGGGCGTTTCCTGCGCCCTGGCCAAAAGATCGCTTGAGTCCGTCACCATCGCCAGCCACGCCTCCTCCACTCCCTTCGGGGCTTCCCAACCCTGTGCAATATCCTCGCCTGACACCCTTGGTCCTGACAGTCTGAAGCCAATTATGTAGGCCTCAGCCCCTAGCTCCCTTTTTATGGGCTGAATCTTGTCTCCCAGAAACATCCGTTGAAGCTGAACCCCTGGAACCTGTGAACATAACCTTATTTGGAAATTGCATCTTTGCGGGTCCTAATTCATACAAGATGCAATCAACGTAAGATGAGATCATACTACATATAGGGTGGGAGGAGCTCACTTAATGACGGGTTTTTGTTTTTGTTTTTTTTGACGGAGTCTCACTCTGTTGCCCAGGCTGGAGTGCAGTGGCGCAATGTCGGCTCACTGCAAGCTCCGCCCCCCAGGTTCACACCATTCTCCTGCCTCAGCCTCCCGTGTAGCTGGGACTACAGGTGCCCGCCACCACACCCGGCTAATTTTTTTTTTTTTTTTTTTTGTATATTTAGTAGAGACGGGGTTTCACCGTGTTAGCCAGGATGGTCTCGATCTCCTGACCTTGTGATCCGCCCATCTCGGCCTCCCAAAGTGCTGGGATTACAGGCGTGAGCCACCGCGCCCGGCATGACGGGTATCTTTTTAAGAGAGGGATTTGGTCACAGAGGATACACAGGGGACAGTCACGTGAAGACAAGAGAAGAGGCTGGAGTGAGGCAGCCACAAGCCAAGGAGTGCCGGCCACCTCTAGAACCTGGAAGAGACAGGAGGGAGCCTCCCCTAGAGCCCACAGAAGGACTATGGCCCTAATGACATGTGATTTCAGACTCCTGGCCTCTAGAACTGTGATGCAGTAAGCATCTGGTTGTTTGTTTGTTTGTTTGTTTTGTTTTGTTTGAGACAGAGTCTCACTCTGTCGCCCAGGCTGGAGTGCAGTGGCACGATATCTGCTCACTGCCAGCTCCACCTCCTGGGTTCACGCCATTCTCCTGCCTCAGCCTCCCGAGTAGCTGGGACTACAGGCGCCTGCCACCACGCCCGGCTAATTTTTTGTATTTTTAGTAGAGACGGGGTTTCACTGTGTTAGCTAGGGTGGTCTCAATCTCTTGACCTTGTGATCCACCCACCTCGGCCTCCCAAAGTGCTGGGATTACAGGCGTGAGCCACCGCGCCCGGCCGCGTCTGTTGTTTTAAGCCACCAGAATGAAGCTGTGGTCACTTATCACAGTGGCCATAAGAACTTTCCTCACCTTTGTACCAGAAACCCTTCGAACCAGCAGAGCCCAACCAGCAGCCCGAGGAGGCAGAGGTATCAGTCTCTCCAGTATCTTTATGATGAGAAATGACATCGGTCTCCCAGCCGCACACAGCAGCCACGTGGGGTCAGCCTCCGGAGGGCCCCTTCCTGCCCGGCCCTGGCTGCCCATCAAAACATCTCCCAGACCGCTGCCACCGTGCTCTGCCCGAAGATGAAGGTGCCAACCAGCACAGAGACCACTCCCCAGACCTCCAAGCAGCACCTGCCAAATCAGTAAACCCATGTCAGCGCTTTTCTGGATTATTACACAAATAAGCCATGCACACACAGAAAATTCACTATGTAAAGCCCAGTACGGGGTCATCAATTTGGAAAACAGAAAAATTCAGAATATTCCCAATTACCTGTAGGGATGGGCTTACCAAGACAATGGGAAGCAAAGTGCAAAGTACCCAGGCAATTTTTTTTTTTTTTTGGAGGTAGAGTCTCGTTCTGTTGCCTAGGCTGGAGCGCAGTGGCATGATCTCAGCTCACTGCAACCTCTGCCTCCTGGGTTCAAGCAATTCTGCCTCAGCCTCCCAAATAACTGGGACTACAGGCACGCACCATGACACTGGGCCAATTTTTGTATTTTTAGTAGAGATGGAGTTTCACCATGTTTGCTAGGCTGGTCTCAAACTCCTGACCTCAAGTGATTCACCCTCCTCGGCTTCCCAGAGTGCTGGAATTACAGGTGGGAGCCACCATTCCTGGCCCCAGGCAATTTTTAAAAGCCCTCCGATCCCACCTGTTATTTCATAACCCATTTCTCCCCAGTATTTTATCAAATAAAAAGACATGGGGGCCAGGCACGGTGGCACCCACCTATAATCCCAGCACTTTGGGAGGCTGAGGCAGACGGATGCACCTGAAGTCATGAGTTCAAGACCAGCCTGGCCAACATGGTGAAACCCCATCTCTACTAAAAATAGAAATAAAAAATTAGCCAGGCATGGTGGCAGGCACCTGTATTCCCAGCTACTTGGGAGACTGAGGCAGGAGAATTGCTTGAACCCAGGAGGCAGAGGTTGCAGTGAGCCGAGATTGCATCACTGCACTCCAGCCTGGAGGACAGAGCAAGACTCCATCTCAAAAAAAGAAAAAGACATGGAGAGAGGGGAGACACTGCTTTGAAAGTCCCCTCATCCTCCTCCCTTTCTGCTCCTCCTCCTCTGATGAAACCCTATGAAAGTGAAGGAGAAGATGCAAACTCTAAGTCACACACCATCTCAGAGGAGTAGGGGATGAGGACGCAGGAGGCAGAGGTGGCTGGGACCGGCAGCCACTGAGGCCACATTTGTGAGCTTCGTAATGTAACCAGAGACGGGGTAGACAAGGAGGTCAGAGCGATAACAAGATTCCCACAAAATGGCAGGGCCGCCAGAGGTATTTCTGGCCCCATTAACAAAGGCCAGAAAGATGGGCTGTCATGGAAGGAATATTTCTAACCAAGCAGCATCTCAGCACGGCTGTTCAGCGCCATAAACATCATCTGTGCCGGCACTGTGAGGCCAATGTGCCCGTGGGCTGCGGCACTCCTGGAACAGTGCTGATGTATTAGAAGGACCTAAAGCAGTTTTAGCAATAAAAATATCTTGAAAGCTCATCAGTAAAAACTGTTGTGAGCTCAGATCAAGGGAGAAAACAAAAGCACGAAGACTCCAAACAGCGCCCCAGGGAATGAGCAGCTTAGTGGGTTGCCAGTCATTGGGAGGCTAGTTCTAAACCCAAGGCAGGTTTAGAAACATCCAGAAAAACTGCTCTCAATCCAGAAGAAACCAGGCCAGGCCTGCTCCTTTGCAAAAACCAAGCATGGGCTCAATGGGGCTAGAGGGACGGGGGCTAGAGGGGAACAGACCTACAGCTGGGCCCCAAGTTCACGGTTGCTGTCATTTAACATTATCTGTGGTGGGGTGAAGGGTGGCCCCCAAAATTCATGTCCACCTGGAACCTGTGCTGGCGAGCGTATCTGGAAACTGGGTTTTGCAGATGTAATTAAGTGAAAGATCTTGACAGAAGATGCAACCTAGATTTAGGGTGGACCCTAAATCCAATAGTAGGTATCCTTATAAAAGAAAGGCAGCCAGGTGTGGTGGTGGGCGTCTGTGGGCCCAGCTCCTGCGGGAGGCTGAGGCAGGAAGATCGCTTGAGCCCAGGAGGTTGAGGCTGTAGTGAGCCATGATTACACCACTGCACTCCAGCCTGAGCAACAGAGCAAGACTCTGTCTCAAAAAATAAAATAAGTAAAAGCAGAGGGATATTTGAGACCCAGAGACACAGGGAGAAAGCTAGGTAAAGACAGAGGCAGAGACTGGAGTGATATAGCCACAGGCCAAGGAGCACCTGGGGCCACCGGAAGCTGAGGAGCCTTCAGAGAGTCCAGCCCTGCCAACACCTTGATTTCACACTCCTGGCTCCAGAACCGGGAAAAAAAATCATTTCTGTGGCCTGAAGCCTCCCCACCAGGTCCCAATTTGTGGTAATTTGTTACAACGACCCCAGAAAACTAATATCTCATCTCTTTACCTGTCTCAGCCTCAGTTTCCACATCTGTGGAATGGGAGGGAGTCACCCAGACCCTCAGGCTCCCCAGGGGCGGCTGAGGAAGAGCCCTTCATTCATGTGCACGTCATCCTCTTCAGTGGGTCAGACTTAGCTGCCCAGTGGCAAAGCAGAGAGGCTCAGTTGTGTCTGATCCACAGGCCCGCTCAGGGATAAATATTTGTTAGATAAAGGAAAGATCCAAATTCTTTGGTCTCAACAGCACTGTATGCCAGGCAGGTGGGTTAGCACGGGGCCTGGGAGCCAGGGGCCTGAGTTGCATCCTAGTTCTGTCCTCACTAGCCTCCTAGCCCGCCTCCTCATCTGTAGGATGGAGACATCCGGGTATGGTGTGGAGGTGAATATGTAAAAGGACCTAGCACAGGGCCTAGCAGAGGAGCCTCAGAACGGCAGCCCACTGCTGTGATAGAACATGTTGTTCCGGTGTCTGGCCGGCCATGGGGTCTCTCTAACAGCCTGCACCCTGATCCTGCCCTGGGTCCGAGCCAGGTAGCAAAGGAGGGTACAGATGCACCACTGGGTGCTTCCAGAGGCTGGAATCTACATGAAATCCCAACTACAGACCCTCAAAGCAGAAGGGAAAGCCCTTGCAGGACCCGGCATCACTGGCCTGGGCTCCTGTCCTGGCTCAGATGCCCTCATAGTGGATGGACAGAGACTCTCTTCCTGTGACCTGCAGGTTTCTCATCTGCAGGATGCAGAGGATGGGAAATAGGATGTCCAGGGTCCCCTGAAGCATTCTTACTCTGATCCGGGGCACGCCCAGGTTGCCACTTCATCTTAGGGACACTTACTTGACTCTTGGTCCTATAGGCTCGATGCCCATTGCACAGATGAGGCACAAACCTGCAAAAAAGACAGGGTCACCCTCAGCTCTTCGTTATCAAACCCAAAGCAACAAAGAGGTCCCGGGAGAAGTCCTCAGGGACCCAGGAGGCCAGCAAGGCCTCTGCCCACAGGTGCCCCTGCCTCAGGCCCCCTGGAGAGGCAACGCGGTGGAACTGGAAGGATGGGGCTGGAGTCCCAGCTCAACATGCCTTGTGACTCAGCCAGAGGTCTGGCAACAACTGGCTTCCCAGAGCCCCGTGTTTCAGGCAACCTTGACAACATGCCCTCCACAGCAGGGTCTGTGAAGAGATGGTGAGAGTCCATGCCTGATGCCCAGGAAGGGCTCAGCAACTGGCAGCTACCATTATTACTATTATTATTTTTTTTTTTGAGACAGAGTCTCACTCTGTGGCCAGGCTGGAGTGCAGTGGTACCATCTCAGCCCACTGCAACCTCCACCTCCCGGGTTCAAACGATTCTCACGCCTCAGCCTCCTGAGTAGCTGGGACTACAGGCACATGCCACCACGCCCAGCTAATATTTGTATTTTTAGCAGAGACGGGGTTTCACTATGTTGGCCAGGATGGTCTCAACCTCGACCTCGTGATCTTCCCGCCTCAGCCTCTCAAACTGCTGGGATTACAGGCGTGAGCCACTGCACCCAACCTTTTTTTCTTTTTCTTTTTTTTTTAATAGGTCTGCTAGGATTCAGGGCCATGTAGCTCGACCTAAGGTTCCCAAAGAATCCTCTCTTTTTTTTTTTTTTTTTTTTGAGACGGAGTCTCGCTGTGTCGCCCAGGCTGGAGTGCAGTGGCGCGATCTCGGCTCACCGCAAGCTCCGCCTCCCGGGTTCACGCCATTCTCCCGCCTCAGCCTCCGAGTAGCTGGGACTACAGGCGCCCGCCACCTCGCCCGGCTAGTTTTTTGTATTTTTAGTAGAGACGGGGTTTCACCATGTTAGCCAGGATGGTCTCGATCTCCTGACCTCGTGATCCACCCGCCTCGGCCTCCCAAAGTGCTGGGATTACAGGCTTGAGCCACCGCGCCCGGCTGAATCCTCTCTTATCCCAAACCTGTCCTGGGCAGTCCTTCCCAGCACAGGAAACAGCCAGTGCTACAACTGGCCACCTGATCACAGAACCAGAACTTAATCCAGCGGCCCAGACCAGGCAGTGTGACGGAGGAGCCACGTGGCCACACCCTCACCTCTTGAGAAGCTCCACCCGGAGCTGGAGTGAGGAGCAGTGTGGCCACACCCTCAGCCCTGAAAGCCCCGCCCAGAGCCTGAGGGAGGGGCTGTGTGACCACACTCTCACCTCTGAAAGCCCCACCCAGAGCTGAGGGAGGAACTGCATGGCCACACCCCTCATCTCTGAAAGCTCCAAAGCCTGAGGGAGGAGCCGTGTGGCCACACCCCTCACCTATGAAAGCCCCGCCCAGAGCCGAGAGGAGCTGTGTAGCCACACCCTCACCTCTGAAAGCTCCACCCCAAGCCCGAGGGAGAAGCCACACAGCCACACCCCTCACCTCTGAAAGCCTCACCCAGAGCCTGAGTGAGGAGCTGCATGGCCACGCCCTCACCTCTGAAAGTCCAGCCCACAACTGAGGGAGGAGCCGTGTAGCCACACCCCCATCAATGAAAGCTTTGTCCAGAGCGTGCAGGAGCAGTTGTATGGCTACACCCCTCACCTCTGAAACTCCTGCCCAGAGTCGAGGAAAGAGCTTTGTAGCCACACCCTCACCTCTGAAAGCTCCACCCCAAGCCCAAGGGAGAATCCACGTGGCCACACCCCTCATTTCTTTGAAAGCTCCACCCAGAACCTGAGGGAGGAGCCACATGGCCACACCCCCACCTCTGAGAGCTCCGTGCAGAGCCAGGAGCAGAGTGGGTGGCTGTTCTCCTCCCGTCCCTTCACTTCCGCAGTTTTTATCCCTTAATCCCAGTAGACCCCAATTTACAGGAGCTAGGGCAGGTACAGTTAGATTCTCAAGGGACTATATCAAAGACAACCCCTGAATCTTAACTCAACTGCTAAGAACCCGCTTTTCATATTCCACACATCAGTTGGCATCTGATAACCAAGGTTTCTCTGTGGCCCTCAATTCTTCCATCCCCCACCTCCGGACTATTGACAAAGTTGTCACCACCCACTTACCTGGGACCCTGAACAATGTTTCATTTCATTTCATTCCCTCATTCGAGTTTTGGAAAACCTCTAAGAGCTTCTCCTGTGCTTTCTGTAAGTTTCACCAATGAGCATCTACTTCTTGTCTGTTTGACAAAAGGGCTGCATTAGGGTACTGGGGATACCTGGCTAAGGGTCCCCAAGCTCAATGTCTCCTTGACGGGGTTCCTCTCACGGCTGAATCACAGGGTCCACTCACAGAACACGCACTGAGGGACCCTCGACTGTGTACTCAGCATTTGCTGTGCGTGGGGCCCTGGAACAGCCCCCACTGCGGATGTGGGGTCTCTGTTCTGGGCTCCAGTGGGTCACTACAGTGTTCTCTCTTCCTCTGGAAGAAGCCTCCCTCCAGCTCCTCCTTGCTGGCTTCCCCTCAGATAACGCTTGGGCTGTTCTGAATTGGAACAGCTCTCCATCGCACACTAACTTTGGGAAGGTTTCCTAAGAAACCATCCTTCACAGAAACAGTGTTTGCCTCCAGGGCCTGGGGGCAGGAGGGGAGGGAGCCTTCACAGGGTGCCTTGAGCCACGTGACTTTCACATATATGATTTTCTTTTTTAATAAAACAAAATCCTTTACCAGGAGGTACCAGCAGTAGCATGGACAGAGCTGTATGATTGACCCTCAGCCCTGCTGCACACTAGCTGTGCCCCATGGGGGGTTCAGGGCCTCGGTCTTCCCATCTATGGAGTGGGATAATAAAGGTTCCTCTGTCAAGGATGTCCATCAGGAGCTGTATTAGTCTGCTTGCGTGCTGCTAATAAAGACCTACTAGGGACTAGGTAATGGTTTTCGTTTTTGTTTTTTAAGATGGAGTTTCACTTTTGTTGCCTAGGCTGGTGTGCAGTGGCACGATCTTGGCTCACCGCAACCTCTGCCTCCCGGGTTCAAGTGATTCTCCTGCCTAAGCCTCCCAAGTAGCTGGGATTACAGGCATGCGCCACCATGGATGGCTAATTTTGTATTTTTAGTAGAGAAAGGGTTTCTCCATGTTGGTCAGGCTGGTCTCAAACTCCTGACCTCAGGTGATCTGCCTGCCTCAGCCTCCCAAAGTGCTGGGATTACAGGTGTGAGCCACTGTGCCCGGCCAGAGGCTAGGTAGTTTATAAAGGAAAGAGGTTTAATGGACTCACAGTTCCACATGGCTTGGGAGGCCTCACAAACATGGCAAAAGGCAAATAAGGAGCAAAGTCATGTCTTACACGGTGGCAGGCAAGAGAGCTTGTGTGGGGGAAGTCCCATTTATAAAACCATTGGATCTCATGAGACTTATTCACTACCACGAGAACAGTAGGGGTGGAACCACCCCCTTGATTCAACTATCTCCACCTTGCCCTGCCCTTCACAGATGGGGATTATCACAGTGCAAGGTGAGACTTGGGTGGGAACACAGCCAAAGCATGTCAGGAGCTACTGAGATGTTCAATGAGTGAGGGAAGGTATGTAAAGCCCAAGCCCTGTGCCTGGCTCAATAAACAGGGCATCTACATGGGGCCTTAATCCTACCTGTATGCGTATCCCACCTTCCAGAACCTTGACCTCCAACACGGGGAGTCCCCACAGAGATGAACAGGGAAGAACGAGTGGGCAGAAAGCCTGGAAAGCAGGGGCCTCACCTGGGAAGATGAAGATGAAGAAGGAACTGATGCCTCCGATGATGCTGACGATCTCGCTGAGGTCGGGCATAAACAGCACCATGGCAAGCGTCACGGTGACCCACAGGACAGTCAGCGGCATCCGGACCCACAGCCCTGAGGGGTCAGCCAGGGCCCTGGGCCCCCATCCCCGCAAGCAGCTTCTCCTCCAGAAGTCCTGCATCACCGACCTGGAGGCCACGCCCAACACAGACAATGGGCATCCCAGGGGCACCAGCCTCCACCTGCCAGCTGCTTCCCCAGTCCTCCAGGAGTCCCCCCCCGCCCACACACCTGCCAGGGCTCCTGTTCCACGGTCAGGTATTAATTCCCCAGGAGATCTTGCCAACCCTCAGGGGTTCTGCCACCATCAGGCAGCCCATGGGACAGGGGATAAAGCACATGGTTCGAGTTCCAGTCCTAGCTGTGACACACACTCACGGGGTGACTTTGGGCAATCTACCTAAATCCTCTGTGCCTGTTTCCTCCTCTCTACAACTGGAGATGATGGTAGTCCGACAGCCGTGTAACCCACACCTGGGCACATGCTCAATCACAGCACACGTCAGCAGACCATGCTGAACGGTGCCCCCCCACTGAGCCAGGCCTCACCTCCCCAGGAAGAGCACGATGGGGTAGACAGTTATGATGGAGACAGCAAAAAGGACCCGGGCCACAATGATGACCATGTCATTGCCTGGGTAGGACATCAAGATGTCAGCAGAAACTTCTGTCCCAAACGTCAGGAAGCCATAAACCCCTGAAGGTGGGAAAGGATGGAAGCCAGAGAGTGAATTAAGAAAATGCTGTCCCCTCCCCCACCAACAGATGGATAGTGCCTGGCTTTACCACCTAGGATTTTGGCAGGGATAGCCCAACGCTTTCCTGTCCTAAGCCTATACATGACTCTGCTCCACGGATTCAAAACTCCTGCAGACAAATCCGCCACTTGTCCTTCTTTCAAATCGCTCACAGAGCTGGTGCACAGAGCTTACCCATAGCACGTGTGTTGACTAGAAGCACAGAACACTCTGAAAAATACAAACACACCTCCCATGCCCTGTCCATCTCACTCCTACGACATCTAAAGAAAGCAGCTAGCTGTGCACACATTTCCAAATGGGGAAAACCAAGAGCCAGGGCGTCAACGAATGCCTGGAATCACACAGCTAGTTTTCGTGGACTGAGGACTACAGCACCAGTCCCTTTGCCCCAACAGAGTGATGCTGCTTCCATCACCCCCGGTTGCCTGCCCTGTCCTGAGACATCTGCCTCTGACTAACAGCCACGTCCCTTTCACCTCTCTGCAAGCCCTTTCTGAGAGGTCCCATGGCCCTGGCAGTGAGAACATGTGGAGGTGACACTGAATCGCTGAGTCTGACCCACGGACTACAGACTGATGGGACCTCCTCTGCTGGGGAGGGAGTCACCCAGCAAGTTTCCTGGGTAACCACAGTATCTTAGTCCATTTTCTGTTGCTTACAACAGAATACCTGAAACTGGGCATCTCATAAAGAAAAGAAATTTACTTCCTATAGTTATGAAGGCTGAGAAGTCCAAGACTGAGTGACCACACTGGGAAGGCCTTCTTGCCAATGGGGACTGTCTTCAGAGTTCCGAGGTGGCACAGGGCATTGCACAGCAAGGAGGGTGAGCTCTGACTCAGCCCTCATTCCCTCTTCTTATAAAGCCACCAGTGCCATGTCCATGATAACCCATCAGTCCATTCACCCATTAATCCATTAAGCCCCTGCCCCATGCCTGCCTCTTATGTGGGCTCTTCGGCTGGACCTAGAAACTAAAATCGACACCAGTGAGACAATCAGATCAATGGGAGAAAAGCCTACAGATCTTATTAATTCTCCATGTACATGGGCTCTTAACAGAGTGATGTCTGAAGAAGCGGCCAAAATGAGATGCTTTTATGCTTTTGAGACAAAGAATAAATCTGACAAGGAATAACAGGCCAAAGGGGATCTGGTCAGGGGCAGCGAATTTCTAGGGGAGTCACTAGGAGATATATGGGGTGGGTATAAAACTAGCAGACGCTAAGGGCTAGTTCAGTAAGTGGATTTATTCAGGTCCATTGCAGCCAGAAATCCCACTTCCAGTGATGATGACTATTTCCTCACCCTGGTATGGGGAGGGGGCCCCTCCCAGAGGAATTTTTATGGCTTGATTCCTGCAGAAAGAGTCAAGTCAGCTAGCCCTTTCTGAAACTACAATTTCTCGTGTGTGTGTGTGTGTGTGTGTGTGTGTGTGTGTGTGTGTGTATGTGTGTGTGTAATTTTTTTTTTTTTTTTAGCTGGAGTCTCACTCTGTCATCCAGGCTGGATTGCAGTGGCACAATCTTGACTCACTGCTACCTCCACCTCCCATGTTCAAGCGATTCTCCTGCCTCAGCCTCCTGAGCAGCCGGGATTACAGGCACGTGTCACCACGCTCGGCTAAATTTTTGTATCTTTAGGAGAAATGGGGTTTCACTGTGTCAGCTAGGATGGTCTCCATCTCCTGACCTCGTGATCCACCTGCCTCAGCCTCCCACAGTGCTGGGATTACAAGCATGAGCCACCATGCCTGGTCTCCGATATTTTCAACCCGAAATAATCAATGTACCAGTCTGGCATACTGGCAGATGGCGCGTCCTTCAACCCTTCACCACAAATGGATTAATCTGTTCATGAGAGCAGCGTCCTCATGACTCCACAGCTTCTTAAAGGCCTCACCTCTTGATACTGCCATACTGGCAATTACATTTCAACAGGAGTTTGGAGGGGACAAAGAATCAAACCACAGCATTCTGCCCCTGGTCCCCAAAACTCATATCCTCCTCACAGATAAATACCCCATAGTTATTCCAACCCCATGGCCCCAAAGTCTTCATGTGCTCCAGCACCAACTCAGAGGTCCAAACTCCAGCGTCTGCTCTGTGAGCCTGTGCAATCAAAAGCCATCTACTTCCAAGACACAGTGGCAGTGCAGGCAAAAGAAACATTCTCATCCCAGAAGACAGACCAAGGCCAAAGGCAAGGAGTAAAGGCTCCAAGCAAGTCTGAAACCCAGCAGGGCAGACGCTCAAGCTTCAAGCTGGAGGATCATCTGTTTTGACACCACGTGCCACCCCCTGGACACACTGGGGCAACTCCACTCCTACGGCTTTGCCGGGTACAACCCACGTGTCTGTTCACAGGGGCTGGCGCTTGATGCCTGAAGCTTTTGCAGGCAGGTGTTGCACATTGCTGCTAACTTCGCGGTTTGTAGCCCCAGCGGCGGTCCCACTCTCATGACTCCACTAGGCACTGCCCTGGCAGAGATGCTCTGCAGTAGCTCCAACCTGCATTTCCACTTGGCACTGCCCTCATGGGGGCTCTGTAGAGTGGCTCTGCAGCTGTGACAAGTCTCTGCCTGGACTCCTACGCTTTCCACAACATCCTTTTTTTTTTTGAGACAGGGTCTTGCCCTGTCACCCAGGCTGGAGGGCAGTGGCACAATCACAGCTCATTCCAGCCTTGACCTCCAGGGCTCAAGTGATCCTCCCGCCTCAGCCTCCTGAGTAGCTCGAACTACAGGCTCACACCACCATGTTCTGCTAATTTAAAAAAAATGTTTTGTAGAGACAGGGTCTCACTACATTGGCCAGGCTGGTCTTGAATTCCTGGCCTCAAGCAGTCCTCTCACCTCAGCCTCCCAAAATGCTGGCATTACAGGCATGAGCCACCACACCTGGCCTGAACAACATCTTTTGAAATCTGGCCAGAGGCTGCCAAGTTTCTGTAGCTCTGGCTGCCAGGCTGCAGAATTAGCACCACATGGATCCTGCCAAGGTTTACCACTTATACCTCTGGGGCTGCGGCACGAGCCAGACCAGAGGCCACCTGAGCCAAGGCTGGTGCAGCGAGGAACCCTGTGCCAGGGTCCAGGGAGCAGAGACATGAGGGCACCTAGGATAGCCTGTGAAGGCACTCTGGGTCTGTCCCCAGAACCATCCTGCCCTGGAGGCCCCTGAGCCTGCGATGGGAGGGGCAGCCTCTAAGATCTCTGAAATGCCTTCAGGGTCTTTCTTCCATTCTCTAGATAATCCTTTCTCTCTGTACTAATCTCCTTAGCAAAAGGTCTCAGGGCCATAACCTTGGTTTCCTATCCAGAACATGCGCTGCACTCTACACGGCCAGGCTGAAAGAGTTCCAGATCTTGCTGCTTTGCTTCTCTTTTGATGATCAGTTCCCTCTTCAAGTCATTTTTTGCCTGTCCCAGCATAACGTGAGCAGCTAAGAATAGCCATGCAGCATCGTGAATGCTCTGCTACTTGATATCTCTTCTGCCAGATACCCTAGTTCGTCCTTTTTTGCTGGGGGAGACAGAGTCTCTTTCTTGTTGCCCAGGTTGGAGTGCAGTGGCACAATCTTGGCTCACTGCAACCTCCGCCTCCCAGGTTCAAGTGATTCTCCTGCCTCAACTTCCCGAGTAGCTGGGATTACAGGTGCCTGCCACCATGCCCAACTAATTTTTTGTATTTTTCATAGAAATAGGGTTTTACCATGTTGCACAGGCTGATCTCAAAATCCTGACCTCAAGTGATCCACCTGCCTCGGCCTCCCAAAGTGCTGGGATGACAGGCATGAGCCGCGGCACCCGGCCAGTTCTTCCCGTTCAAGTTCAGCCTTCCACAAAGCCCTCGGGCATGGACACGGTTCAGCCAAGTTATTTACCAGTTTCTAACAGGTTTGGCCTTTACTCCAGCTTCCAAACCCTTGTTCCTTGGTTCCGTCTGAAACCCCCTCAGAATAGCCTTTACTATCCATGACTAGCTACAGCATCTAAGAAGTTCCAAATGTTCCCTAGTCTTGTCTCTAAGCCCTCACCAGAATCTAGCCTTTTTCTAGCCTGCTCCTCCGAATTCTTCCAGCCTACACTCATTGCCCAGCTCCAAAGCCGCTTCCACGTTCCAGGTAGTCAATCATCAACTCTTTATACCAATTTTCTGTCTTAGTCTATTTTTTGTTGGTTACAACCGAATGCCTGAAACTGAGTAATTTATAAAGAAAGGAATTTTATATTTTTACAGTTATGGAGAAGTCTGTACTTCTCCATATGAGAAGTCCAGGATTCTCAGTTATGAGAAGTCCAGGATGAAGAGGCTGCATCTGGTGAGAGCCTTCTTGCTGGGGGGGACTTTGCAGAGCCCTGAAGTGGCACGCAGGGTGTCACATGGCGAGGGGGCTGAGCGTGTGAGCCCAGGACTCTCTTCCTTTTCTTACAAAGCCACCAGCCCCACTCCCATGATAACCTATTAATCCATTAATCCATGAATAGATTAATCTGCTCATGAGGGCAGAGGCCTCATGCCCCAATCCCCTCTTGAAGGCCCCACCTCGCAACGCTACCACATCGGGGATTAAATGTCAACGTGAGTTTTAAAGAGGATAAATATTCAAACCATAGCACACAGGAGTCCAAGGCTGCCTGACAGACCCACTGCAGCCCAAGAGCTTCCTAGATTGGAGGATACGATGTGAATGAAAAAAAGACTGGAGTGAAGGGGCCAACCAGAAGCCAGCCGTGCCAGAGACCTGGGTCTGTGCTTCCGACGCACTGTATGATCTTGGGTGTCACAGCCCCTCTCTGAGCCACACTTTCCTCACCTTTAAAGACCCTCTGCCTCCCACACACAGTTTGTGAGCACCTGAGTCCACTGTACCCACAAACGTTTTGTAAACCACCATCCAGATGTTACAATGTAATGACCGACAGCAGTCAATGTCCTTTGAACAGCAGGCAGCAGGGCTGTGGTGTGGTGTGTAAGAGCAGGGGCTGTGGAGATGGCTAGGCTGGAGTTCAGTTCTCAGCTTTGCACATCTAACTGTGAAACCCTGAACAAGTTCTGGAGGGCCTCTGAGCCTCGGCTTCCTCATCTATGAAATGGGGCCCTTTCCTATGGACACTAAGGATTAAATGAGTCCAGGGGCTCAAAACGTGGAGTATTGGGCCCAGCACATGGCAAACTCTCTAGAGAGATTCTCACTGTTACTCCCCACCCTCTGCAGGGGTGTCTGGGAAGGGCCTTACCCGTCAGTGAATAGATGAGGCAGCAGGCCAGCAAGGACAGCACGGAGACCAGGGCCCAGTGGGAGAGGCTCCGCTTGTGCATGCTACAGTAGATGGAGACAGCAGCTTCGTGACACTGCAAGACAGAGGGCGGCTCAGCAGGACGCTGGCATCCCCCGGAACCAGAGATGCGAAAAAGCACTCATATCCAAAAGGTGGGAAATGTGGGATAGGATGAGGTTTCTCTTCAAATAGCCTGATCAATCCTTTATTCTTTAATTCACAGTACACCCCCACCCCTTTTCCCTTTTTTTCTTCCTACCTTTGTTACATGTCCAAACACGCCACAGTACCAGGTGTTATCAATACCAGTTCACATTCCTTTTTCTTTAAAAAAAAAAAACTAGCTCTCTAGCTCATTACAAACACCCCTTCCCCTTTCCCCTCTCCTCCTTACCTGCCCGCCTTATCTCAAAAAAGTTCCAATGTCTAACCAACCGAGACTGGTTTAGATTGTGCGGCTCAACCCCAGCCAGTGGGAAAAGCGTACAGGGGCAGGACTTGCGTCAGGAAGAAAGGCCCTCGTACCCCTTTGTTCAGGTGTGCTCTCATGGCAATTGGCCCTCTGCACAAAAGTAAAATCACTTTGCTAAGAATCCTTTAAGTGTTCAATTTCGTTAAGATTTTGAGCGTTATTCCCAACAGACACAACCCACGTGCCCACCAAGAGCAGAGGGCGTAAATCAGTGGCAGGATGCTAACATACAGAGCATGACATGGCTCTGACAAAGAACCGTGCACCTCAACACAGAAGAATCTCGCAGACAGAACGTTGAACACAAGAAGCCAGATAGGGGCTGGGCGCGGTGGCTCACACCTGTCATCCCAGCACTTTGGGAGGCCAAAGGGGGCAGATCACTTGAGGTCAGGAGTTCGAGACCAGCCTGGCCAACATGGCAAAACTCCATCTCTAAAAGTACAAAAATTAAGCCGGGCATGGTGGTGAGCACCTGTAATCCCAGCTACTCGGGAGGCTGAGGCGGGTGAATTGCGGGAATCTGGGAGGCAGAGGTTGCAGTGAGCCAAGATCGTGCCACTGCACTCCAGCCTGAAAGACAGAGACTCTGTCTCACAAGAAAAAGCAGCCAGACAGCAGAGAATGTTTCTGTTAATGGATGCAAAGTTCAAGTTACAAGATGAACGATTCTACACCAGGGTTTCTCAGCCTTGGCACAATTGATGTCCAGTGTGGGATAACTCCTGGCAGCCGCCCTGTGTGATGCTTGGGGCGGGGGGATGTTGTGCAGTGTCCCTGGCCGGGACCTACTAGATGCCAGTAGCAGCCCCCCTCCCCCAAGTTGTGACAACCCAAAATGTCTCCAGACATGGCCAAATGTTCCCTGGGGGTATAACCAACCCACATGAACCCGTGCTAGAAGGCAGGATGGTGGTTTGGGTAGGGTGGGTGCTAGTGACTAGAAAAGGTCATGAAGGGGGTCGTGGGGGCTTGACCATGTCACGTGGGTGCACACATACTTAGAATCTACATACTGTATATGTAACATGCCATATTGGGGTTAGAATTTTTTTTGGTAGAGATGGGTTCTTACTGCATTGCCCAGGCTGGTCTCAAACTCCTGAGCTCAAGCAACCCTCCTGCCTTGGCCTCCCTAAGTGCTGAGATTTCAGGTGTGAGCCACCATGCCCAACAGGGATAAGAATTTTAAATTCAGGAGGGAGCGGTAGCTCATGCCTGTAATCTCAGCACTTTGGATATGCCAAGGTGGGTGGATCACCTGAGATCTGGATTTGGAAACCAGCCTGTCCAACAAGGTGAAATCCCATCTCTACTAAAAGTATAAAAATTAGGTGTGGTGGCACACGCCTGTAATCCCAGCTATTTGGGAGGCTAAGGCAGGAGAGTAGCTGGAGCCTGGGAGGCAGAGTCTCACTCTGTCACCCAGAATGGAATGAAGTGGTGCTATCTTGGCTCACCGCAACCTCCGCCTACTGAGTCCTCAAAAGACTCTCCTGCCTCAGCCCAGCTAAGTTTTTATATTTTTGGTAGAGACAGGGTTTCACCATGTTGTCCAGGCTGATCTCATACTCCTGACCTCAAGTGATCCTCCCACCTCAGCCTCCCAAAGTGCTGGGATTACAGGCGTGAGCCACCAATCCCAGCGCAATAATTTTTGTTTAATGCACAACATACACAGTCAATGCCAAGAGCCCATGAGTCACGTGGATTCATTTCTTTGGGTGGGTTGTGGACACTGGTGATTCATGAACAGCCAAGGGAACACTGATGTACAGCCAGGGCTGCGCGGGGAGGCTCTGCTCTGTCCAGACACGAGGGGCAGGGAGGTGCTGCTCTGTCCAGACACGAGGGGCAGGGAGGTGCTGCTCCGTCCAGACACACTGGTGGGTTCGGCGTTCTTCCCAGGCTCCCAGGGCTGGTTCCCACCATTACACCCACTCACTCACTCCTGGTTAAAACCAAACATGCCGAGGCCTCGCTCCTGCCCACCCTGCAAGGATCCTATACAAGGAGCTCAGATTGGCTGGGTCTCCCCTCCCTGCCTCAGGGCCTTTGCCTGTGCTGGTCCCTCTGGCAGGATTTTCTCCTGGTCCAGCCAGCTCCTCCACACCCTCCCGCGGAGTCCTCCCGAGTGGGCTGGTTTCCTCTCTCACACGGCCCGTGTCTTCAACATAAGCAGGCTTTTCATTTTGTCTGCTCAGCATCTCTCAACCACACGACAACGACCACGTCTGCCTTGCTCAGGGCTCTGAACTTGGGCCAGGATCGGAGCCTGCACCCAGCTGAATGAACACTCCAGGGGTTACCCACCTACCCATCCCGTGAACCCACCCAGTAGCCACCAGGCCTCCCTCCACCCAGCCCTGCTCTCTGTCACTCATGATTCCCACTTGGTGCAAGTGAGCAAAGCCAAGGAAACAAGCCCAGCACAGCCATCCTCCCACTCCCAGGACACATTCTGTAGATGTAGGAGGGCACAGTGGCCTCCTCCCTCTGGCTTCCAGCCCCCACTGAGCACACCCCTTCCACTGACCTCAGGCGCCATGCACCCCTGCTTTCTGCCCCCAGGTTTCCCTGACCTACGGGAGGGTTCCACCAGCAGTGGGGACTCGACACCTCTGGGACTCTGCGGATCAACCCTCTGCCTCCTGCACCCCACGGCACTTGTGGGGTTCACCCCACACACTCAGGTCAGCCCTGTGGACCTGGAGCCCCAGTGCCCACAATGGGGACCTCCGTGATGCCCCTTTCCTGTTCCTAAAGGGGCGCCAGCACCTCAGCCCCATCGCAGGCTCTGCCTTCAGGACACCTAGGTGCCCCAAGGTAGGGGGTCCCGGAACCGCAGCTCTGCATATAGAGGCACAGCTGAGTCCAGTATAAGAGAGAAGACAGTCAGTAGTGCCCGACAGGCTGGTGGGCAGGAGGTGCCTCCTTTTCTCCCCATTGACTCCCCAGTTGGGTTTCTACTGGTGTTTTTTGTTGTTTTTTATTTGAGACAGTCTTGCTCTGTAGCCCAGGCTGGAGTGCAGTGGCATGATCTTGGCTCACTGCAACCTCCACCTCCTGGGTTCAAAGGATTCTGATTCAGCCTCCCAAGTAGCTGGGATTACAGGCCCGCGCCAGCATGCCCAGCTAATTTTTGTATTTTTTGTTCAGATGGGGTTTCACCATGTTGGCCAGGCTGGTCCTGAACGCCTGACCTCAGGTGATCCACCAGCCTCAGCCTCTTAAAGTCCTGGGATTCCAGGCATGAGCCACCGCGCCCGGCCTCTACTGGTTTTATAAGGGGAAGCAGAGCAGGCCTGCTGAGGGCGGGTGGCACCCAGGAGGTGGTGGCAGTGTGCAGGCACTCATTGCTCGGTGATGGAAAGAGATGGCAAGACGACACAGTGGCCAAAAAGTGGACCCCACCCAGATGTCCATCAAAGGACACAGGGATAAAGCACAGCTTATCCACACAACGGAACATTATTTGACCACACATAGGGTGGCTACAACATGGATGAATCTCACCAACACGGTGGGGGAGGGAAGCCTGTCATTAAAGGCCACAGTGGGATTCCATTCCTAGGAGAGGGCCATCGTAGGCAAATCCAGAGAGACAGGAAGCACAAAAGCTGCGGGCAGGGGTGGAGAATGGAGAGCGACTGACGGCGATGGGTTTCCTCTGGGAGCAACAGAAAGGTTCTCAACTGACTGTGATGGTGGCACAGCTCTGAATATACTAAAATCCATTACGTTGTACACTTCAGAAAAGTGAATGGCATGGTATGTGCATTCTATCTTAACAAAAATGTTTTTTAAGACCACAAAAACCAGCCGGGCAGTGGTTCACGCCTGTAATCCCAGCACTTTAGGAGGCTGAGGTGGGTGGATCACAAGGTCAAGAGATCGAGACCAGCCTGGCCAAAGTGGTGAAACCCCATCTCTACTAAAAATACAAAAATTAGCTGGGCATGGTGGCAGGTGCCTGTAGTTCCAGCTACTCAAGAGGCTGAGGCAGGAGAATCACTTTAACCCAGGAGGCGGAGGTTGCAGTGAGTCAAGATCGCGCCACTGCACTCCAGCCTGGGCAACAGAGCGAGAGTCTGTCACAAAAGAAAAAAAAAAACCACCAGAAATCCTGGCATAGCCGCACTGGCTGGGGGTGGACACGACCCCTCTGCTCCTGAGTCCCTCTCACAGACTGGACAGGCCTGGGGCAGGGGTGCCCCATTGCCAAATGTGTTTGGGCGGGGACGCTGTGTTTGAGTCAGGTCAGAGTTCCTGATGACAGTATGTGACCATCCCTTCCCTGCAGCCCTCTCCAGCCTCACCCCCTTTTCCCAGCACCTTCACCTACATTTATTCTCCCCCGCTTCAGATCCTGGCAGTCCCCACCTCTAGCCTGAGCCCCTACTCCCAACTCCTTCAATTCTCATCCTTCCCCGCTCTTCATCTCAGCATCTCGTGTCCCTGGAGACGCAGCCCAGGCCTGGTTGCTAGGAGAATCGGATGAGGGCTGGAGGCAAAGGTGAGGGGCACCGCTTGCCAGCATCGGGGAGGCGGCCCCAGCGTGGGTCTGCCGCACCATATGGCGCTTGGGCACAGAGAGGGGTTGTTAAACCCAGTCCAGACAAACAGTTGACAGCAAAATCAGTTCTTTAGATCTTTCAAAATATTGGGCATGCAAGAAGCAATGTGAGAAATCCACGGAAGTGGCTTGCTGAGGCCCTGAAGCAGTACGCCGACTTATTATGTGGAAGAGAAATGGAAATCTTTCAGGATTTTTTTCTTTCCTGAAAAGGGTTCTCAAAGAAAAGGCAAGATGAGGAACAGAAGCAGAGCTCACTGATGGTCAAGGGAAGAGAAGAGCTCAATGGCTACAAAGCTGAGATCCAGTGGTAAACCCTGGGCGCATCTCCCTGTGGACTTGATTTCACTTTGGAATGGTTTTGTTGGTGCTGGTAGTAGGCAGTGGACAGGTGGTTGTTTTTAGGAGATAGAGGTAAATCTTCCCTAAAATAAGCAACATGGCCAGGCACGGTGGCTCACGCCTATAATCTTAGCGCTCTGGGAGGCCGAGGTGGGCAGATTGCTTGAGGAAACAATGGAAGAACAGTGTCTGCTGCCACCTACTAGGAGGGCTAGGGGTACCCATGACAGCCCAGAAGCAGGGGACTGAGCCCAGGCCCGCCGCCTCCCTGCCGTCCCCCCATCCCTGGCCACCTTTCCCCTAGCACCATGCCACAGAGTCCTCTGCACATCTTTCTCCAGCTGTGCCTGGGGCCGGCTCACATCGGCGGCCCACCTGTGCTGTCCTCTCTACCTGGGGTGCACTCCCAGTCACCTGGCTGCTGCCCATATATCCTTCAAGATCCCTTTCAGACCCTACCACCTTGAGCAGACATCTCTGACTCTACCCCTCTGCCAGGATTCTACATATACAGCCTCGTCCTCCCTCCCATGATATTCTATTAAAAATTCTGTATTTCTGTCCCCTCCCCCTCTCTAATCAGCTACCTGTACACCTTCCAGCTCCTCTACCCTGTACCCCTCAGGAGGCAGGATCTTTCCTGCCCAAGGCCCTGGGCAGACTCCACCTGGGTAAAACTGTCCTGCCAGAGTTAAGTAGAAAGCTCTAGGCCTCCAGGCCTCAGGTCTGATTACAGCCCTGTGGGGGTTCTGCAGAGGAAGGGACAGGTCCCAGGTCCCCACACTCTACCCGAGACCCAATAAACATGGTGCTGCTTTTGGCCATCAGTGGGGGCTGGATTCCCAAGTTCAAGGCAATTCCCACCTCCCTGAACCCAGACACCAACCCACTCTCGTGGTCTCGAAAGACAGCCTGGAGACCACAAGTTGGCAGCAGAGAGCCCACTGTATTCTAGAAGTCCTCAAACGCCTCCCTAACAGAGAAACCAAGGTTTCCCGATGGAGCAGAGAGTCACCCACAGCCTCTGCAAATGCCACAGTCTTCAACACAGATGCTCAAATTACCTGAAACCCGAAGCAGATGGTGGGGAAGACACTGAACACAGAGGTCCAGGAGGCAGGGCTGTAAACAGACAAGAACAGGAGTTTATTAAAGAAGGGTCACACCTGGAACAACCTGCGGCTGCAAGGGTGAATTTTAAAGGATGCTGGGAAAATGTAACAGAGCATGGCTGCAAGTTGTATTTTTAATGACTGTGTCCGTGACCAGGCTTTTGGGAATGGAAAAGGATGCTGGCTAAATGCTACACTTTCTAAATACGTCTTTGCTGACATTTGGTAACATGACATTTTCCATGTGGGCAGAATTCGGGCAGGGAAACAGCAATAGGAACTCCCAACTTCCTTCTTGAAGGCTGCTGGCTCCCAGTGCGGTTTGGTAATGGGGGGGCACCCACAGCATCCACACAATGATCCCAAATAGCACAAGGATGGTTTGAGCTCCGTCCAAGCCACCTTAGAGGACAGAGGTCTGCATGGGGAGAAAACCTCCAGGTCCAGCCTCTTGGGATCCCCGCCTGGTTCCCAGCTTCCTTTGACAGGCTTTCTAGGTGTAATTATTGAAAGTAAGATGAGGTCATGTTGGATTAGGGTGGGCCTGAATCCAATGCCTGCCGCCCCAATTGGAAGGGAAAACAAATACACAGAGAAAACACAGTGTGAGGATGAAGGCTGAGACCCAGTGATGCGTCTATCAGCCAACGAACACAGATCGCTGCCCCCAGAACTGGGAAGAGGCAGGAAAGATCCGCTTCTGGAGCCTTCAGAGGGAGCATGGCCACACTTTGATTCTGGACTTCTAGGCACCAGAAGTGAGGGAAATTTCTGTTATTTTAAGCCACAGAGTATGTGGTCACTTGTCACAGCAGCCCTTGGACACTCACATATCCTAACTCACCACCTCCTGTTTTTACCAGGGCCTCCTCATCCCCCCGACCTGTCTGTGCTAAAGTACCACCAGCTCAGTGTACGGATCTCAGCACTCACAGCCTTGAACGCCGTCTCTGGGCCAATGTCAGCCACGTTTCTGCTGCCAGCCTGGACCTCTCTCCCTGAACTTCAGACACACAGACCTGCCCAGCTGCTTGACTTCCCTCTTAGACGTCTCAAGGTCGGCTCCACCTTGACTGTTCCAGCCTGAGCTGCTCCCAGGAACCCGCCCTTGTCAGTCCTCTCTAATCCGGGAAACGGCATCTCCATCCTTCCCATTGTTCAAGCGGAGAGCTCCAAGTTACCTTGACTTTCTTCTCTCTCTTGCTCACCGTCCAACCCACTCGCAGCACTGGCTACAGAATTCACAGGGCCAGGTGCAAAAGGAACGTGTGGGGACCTTTGTTGGACAATGATTAAGAATTTTAAGACGGCAACAGCAGAGGGTTACACTGAGCACGGGGACTGGGTGACTGCAGGGGTCCCACACCCACAAGCCAGCCCTGCCACTGGGAAATCTGATCTCAAGCATATCCAGAGTCTGACTCTTCCTCACGGCCTCCTCTGAAGCCACCAGGTCTGGGACCTGGGATCTAGGCAGGGGCCTCCTACTTGGTCTCTGCTGCTGCCCCTGGTTCCCAAAGACGACAGAACAGCCAGTGTGAGTTTTTTTTTTTTTTTTTTTTTTTTTTTTTTTTTGAGACAGAGTCTTGCTCTGTTGCCCAGGCTGGAGTGCAGTGGTATGATCTTGACTCGCTGCAAACTCTGCCTCCCGGTTCAAGCAATTCTCCTGCCTCAGCCTCCTGAGCAGCTGAGATTACAGGTGCGCGCCACCACACCTGGCTACGTTTTGTATTTTTAAGTAGAGACAAGGTTTCACCATGTTGGCAAGGTTGGTTTTGAACTCCTGACCTCAAGTGATCCACCTGCCTCAGCCTGGCAAAGTGCTGGGATTACAAGTACGAGCCACGACACCCTGCCCAGAGTGACCATTTTTAAAAACAGGTCCCGTCACATCCCTGCTGTACTCAAAATGCTGCCAACTCTCCCAACTCATCCAGAGCAAAACCAAACTCCTTCCTGTGGCTCTGAATCCCTACACGATATCCCCACCCACGCTCTCTGCCCTTGCTCTGGCTGGCTTGGCCACACCGGCCCCCTCACTGTTCCCCTGCGCCGGCACTTGAGGCTGGCTGGCTGCCAGGTTATGTACCTCCACGCTGTGGGGACAAGTCTGCAACAGCCTATGACCCCTTGGCTGCCGCAGCCTTTGGCGGTTTTGCGTCCCTTGGCCCGTCCCAGTCATCACTAGCCACAGCCAGGTCCCTGCAGCAGAAGGAAAGTGGCCCTCCCTTGCCTTCACCGCATCAGAGACGGAAAGAACTGCATGGAAGGAGCCCAGGCTCTGCAGTGAGCCACGAGAGGCTCCTCCTCCGAGACTCCCCTGAAGACTCCCCTGCCACGCCTCCCCACAGAGGCTGCCGGAAGCTGTTCCCTCAGACTTACCTCAGTGAAGGACGGGACTCGCGCACGAGGCCCTGGGGCCAGAGGTAGTACTGCACGGTGATGACCAGGGCCAGGTAACAGGCAGCCAGGGTGCCTAGGATGCTAACACACAGTGACCATGTGAGGGACTGCGCAGTGGGTGACATGTGCGGTTGATGCACGGGGACAGACGGCGGGATCTGAATCCCAGCTCCACCCTTGACAATGAGGTGCTGGCCAAGCTCTCCATCTCTGCCTCCCTGTCCTCAGCTGTACAGGGTGCGCGTGGGGCAGGGCTGGTCTGGGGTCCAGGGGTCAAACGTATAGAGGTTTTTGTTGTTGTTTTGAGACAGAGTCTTACCCTGTCGCCCAGGCTGGAGTGCAGTGGCACAATCTCGGCTCAGTGCAACCTCTGCCTCCCAGGTTCAAGCAATTCTCCTGCCTCAGCCTCCCAAATAACTGGGACTACAGGCACGCACCATGACACCGGGCCAATTTTTGTATTTTCAGTAGAGATGGAGTTTCACCATGTTGGTCAGGCTAGTTTCAAACTGCTGACCTCAGGTGATCTGCCCACCTCAGCCTCCCAAAGTGTTGGAATTACAGGCGTGACACCGGGCCCAAATGTGTAGAATTCTCAATGGCACCCAGCGCCCTTGGGGATGGCAGCTGTAATATTGTTTCCTTCCCACCAACAAAAGCTAATCAGCCACTCAGCCTGACACCTAAGGCAGGACGCCAGCAGGCTTGGTCACACTTGAGAAGGGACAAGCCCCCCTGGCTTGGTCCAAGTGGGACGGGAGCCTTGCAGGGTAGAAGCCTGGGGGAGGCTCCAGTTTGCTGCCTGCTGTTTCTACACAATGTCTATTGTTCATACACAACAGGGGAAAGGCAGGCGGCAGAGGGGAATGGATACTGTTGCCAAGCTTTGTTTCTTCAAAAGTATACAGAGCCTTAGCCAAAAAAAGAAAACCGTGTGTGTGTGTGTGTGTGTGTGTGTGTGTGTGTGTGTGTGTGAACGAGGGAGTGTGTGCACGCGGCGGGGGGGGGGGGGGGGGGGGGGGGGGGGGGGGGGGGGGGGGGGGGGGGGCGCGCGGGTAGGTGCGGGTAGGTGTGTTGTGGGGAGGTGTCTCTCTGAGCCCATGTGCAAAAAGTCCAACAATGAAATCGTGAGTAACACTGATGTTGTTACAAGTCATTTTCTTTTTTTGGCTCGTCTGTATTTTCCATCGGGAAAACATTTTACTTGCATAATTTCATATTGTTTTCCCCTTCTCCAAATGGGAAGGCCAATCCCCCAGCTCCTCTGACCCCAGATGGACAGAAACCCTGACACAAACACTCAGCAAGGTGGGGGCCCCCACCGGGCAGCAGCGTCCCCAGCCCTTACCTTGTATATTTCTGGAAGGCGATCTCCCGTGGGGCGGATAGGGGCAGGATGACCAGCGCGGAAAGCAGGGGCAGGGTGAAGCGCTGGTCTGTGTACCACGGCTGCGGGGCGGGCGGGGTGCCAGACAGGAGGGAGTCACACACTGCCAGAGACACAGGGAGAGCTGAGCCACAGAGCACAAACGCCGTGGGTTCTTGGCTCCTGCCTGGCCCTTCAACCCTGAGTGGGGTTGGACATCCACCCTCAGTCAGCCCCAGGAGCCCAGGGATCGGATGACAAGTGAGATGGAGACAGGTCACGTGCCCCACACAGGAACAAAACCTGACACATGAATTAATTCAACAAATATTCACTGAGCTTCTTCCCCAAGGCCAGCACTGCTCTAAGGCCCGAGATGCGGCGATGACCTGACAAGCCATCTGCCCTCATGCCCCTTACATTCTGGTGAAAGCCTCTTTTTGTTTTGCTCAGGAACTCAACGGTATCTGGGGTCAAATGGGGGCCTGAAGTAGATTTTTGGTCACTGTGCAGGCAGCACCAGGCTGCTGTCCATCAGAATAGCAGGTTCCCATGGTGGCAGCAAAACACATGACCCCAAACGCAGTGGCTTAGAACCACTTTATTACAACAAGTCATAGCTTGTAGGTAGAGAATTAGTTCAGGGCCTGGCTGGCCAATCCTTCTCCATACAGGATTGGCTGGGGCTGCTTGGGGGTCTCTGGCTGGCAGTGGGGCTGGTCTGGAGGGCCCTTGATGGCTCCCCCCAACACCTGGTGCCTGGTGGGTACACCCGGGCCTTCCCTGAAGTCTGGGAGTCTCTCCACAGGGGCCTTCTAGCAGGTGCCTCCAACTTCTTCCTTGGCAGCTGAGGGATCCCAGAGACAGAGGCAGAAGCTGCCTGTCCTCTTAAAGGCCAGGTCCAGCACTGGCGCAGCATCCCATTTACCGCACACTGCTGGACAAAGCCATACAGGCACACCTAATTCAAAGGCAAGGGGCACAAGCTCCACTAACCTCTCCATGGAAAGAATACCAAAGAATCGGGGGCCATTTTTATTCTGCCACAGTGGGATGAATGATTTGGAACCCCTCTAAGAGACAAGACAGATGGGGGAGGGGAAAGCACAGGAGAGTGGGAGGGTGGCTGGAGGTGGGAGCCACTGGGAACCACCTGGGCAGGTGAGGTGGCCCCTGCGACCACTGGAGGTGGGAGGCTGAGCAGCTTGAGATGTCTTCATTCATTTCGGAGGTCGTTGGCACTGAGGTGTCATATATGCTTCTTTGATGTCACTCAACAAGGGGAGCCGTGTGAAAAATGAATGCATGTGAGAACAGCTCATGTGTACAAAATGATGAAGGGGAAGGTTCCACAAGCAGGTGGTCACAGCAGCATCCACGTGGGACAGCCAAAGATGCCAAGGGAATGCACATGCCCCAGGACTGCACCGAGATCCTGGGCGGGTTTTAGACCCAGGCAGCGTGTGATGCGGCAGGCCCTTTTGTCTGCATCTGGACCTCCCATAGCCAGGATCCTCGGGGCCAACAGCAGGACTACACCAGCTCCTTCCTAAACCTAGTGTTCTTGGATGCTTGAGATCTCTGGCACCAAAGACACGGCCATTTGTACCTCATGCCATGACTCCCCCAAGCACTCCAACCTCTATCTAGCACTCCCTCTCAGAAGCTTGGCCTTCCCTACAGAGAGGCATCCTCAAATAACTAACCAGATATACACAAGAACGCTCTCTCCACCACAGTCAATCCACCGAGACCTGGGGTGGCCCATATCCTCATCCGCCCTCTGACTAGTCAGGGGCCTCTGTTCCCAGTGAGGCTCAGAATCCCTCTTAACACAGCAACACTACCAGTTCACTGGAGTTGAAACTGCAGACGAACTCTACTTGCCACTGGTGAGCAGGATGTTTTTGTGCCCACTTACCCATTAAGAGGTTCAGATATGCCAATCTCACTTCTTTTTGGTATAAGATAGTGTTTACCAAGACACAGCAGCCTTCCATCTCAATAACCCCCCTCCCCAGTCAGGGGCCTTTTGCTTCAAGGATCAAGAGACACACAGAACACACACATGGCAAAATGGTAGACTAAATGTCACCCTATCAACAATCACACTCCAATTAGAAGTCTGAACATTCCAATCAGAAGACTGAGACTGTCAAGCTGGATAAAAAGGCAAGACCCTACCATATGCTGCCTACAAGAAATGCATTTTAAAATCCCAAGCCATTCTCAGGCTGGTGTTGCAAAAAGGAATTATAAACACGTTAAAAAACAAACAAAAATCCAAGTCACAGTTAGATTCTAAGTAAAAGAATGAGAAGAGAACTAACTTCTATACAAACACTAGTCTTAAGGATGCTAGAGTGGCTACGTTAATAGTAGAGAAGACAGATTTAATACCAGAGATAAAGAATACTTCATAACAATAAAAGGATAGAGTTTCAAAGACCATGAAGCATGAAGCTTGACAGAACAGGCTAATCTGCAATTACAGCTGGCAATTTTAACATCCTTTAACATCCTTTTCTTAGGAACAGAACTAAAGATTAATATGGTTGCTATGGGAGATCTGAACACAGCTGTTGACCGCCTTGACCTAATGGACATTGCCAGCACACTGCGCCCAGCAACTGCAGAGTACACATTCTTTGAAGAGCACACAAAATGTTCTCCAAGACAGCCAGACCATGTGCTGGACTACAGAGCAAGTCTCAGTGGATCTCAAAAGACAGAAATGACAGATTCCCTGACCATGATGCGAATTAAGGTAGGAACCATGAAGGAATCGAAAAAAACTCCCCAGGTGGCAATTAAACACCACAGCTCTAAACATCTCACGAGTCAAAGAGACCACAGTGAAAACTGGCCAATATTTTACATTTTCCATTCATGAGAAATGAGTCAAATGAAAATGAAAATAGGACATCCCAAAGTTGGTAAGATGCAGCTAAAGCAGTGCTTAGAGGGAAAATCTTAGTCGGGAACTAGAGGCTGAGTCTGCTTGAGGGCTGAGAGCCACAGTCATCCCAAAGTCAAAGGTGTTACTGATTCTCTCTCAGAAGGAGCCGCTTACTGGTGGCTCCATTTCCTCATCTGTGAAACGACTTATCTCCACTGGACATCCTAACTGCAGCCACAACCTCTCTCATGCACTTGTGTGCCCATGACTCTCACCCCACTGGTGACTATCCATGCTGAGCCTCCCTTCCCCACCATGTTAGGAACCAGAGTGTGGTTTCAGCTTCTGCTGTCCCTCAGGGCCCAGGCCAGTGCCCCATGTCCTGCTGATCAACTGGAAACCCCAAGAGGTCATTAGAGGTCCAGCACCCTGGGCCACCCCAAGTCCCACAGAAGTACTTACGCTTCTCAAGCTGGTCCCCGATCACCCTGAGGAAGGCCACGGAGATCATGAGCAGGTTGACAAGGAAGCAGGCCTCACACAGCTTCCCGATGGCAGGGCCACAGAGCCCCCTGACCACGCCCTGGTAGGTGGCCTGGCCACTGACAGCAGCAGCATAGCCCAGGATGACCAGCCCGCTGACCAGGAAGACCAAGGAGACCTGCGGAACAGGACCTGGAACTGGGGTGTGCCCACAGCCCACCCATCCCTAGTCAACCACCCCTCAGGCACTCTCTCCACATGGCTTCTTGTCCACAGACACCAGGGCTGCTGCCAGCATGGGAGGCGTTCTACCAGCTGTGTCACTGCACCCCCACCCCCCACCCCATCCATCCTGAAATCAGAGCTGCAGAGCAGGCTGATTCTGGCAGCCTCACTGGCTCTAGGCTGTGAACCTGGGAATCTGAGACCATCCTGCCCCAGCCGGACAAGTGATACATCAGAAACCCAGAGTTTAAATTACTCTCCTGAAATTGCCTGGCCTGTGGGTAGAGAGGCAGTAGGCACGGTGGCTTGGAACACGAGGTGGAGCGGGCACAGCTGGGCTCAGGTTCTAACCACCGCTCACCTGCTGTGTGGCATGAGGCAGGCTGGCAACCTCTGCTTTTCCATTTGTGAAAGGGGGGTAGCACTGCCCCCTTGCAGGGCTGCTGTGACACACAGGACGAACAAGGCCTGTGACACACTCGGCTCAGCACATGAGTGCTCCAGAAATGGTGTTCCGGCTGGGCACAGCGGCTCATGCCTGTAATCCCAGCACTTTCAGAGGCAGAGGTGGGTGGATCACCTGAGGTCAGGAGTTCGAGACCAGCCTGGCCAACATGGAGAAATCCTGTCTACTAAAAATACAAAAATTAGCCGAGCATGGTGGCAGGTGGTGCCTGCAGTCCGAGCTACTCATGAGGCTGAAGCAGCAGAATCGCTTGAATCTGGGAGGCAGAGGTTGCAGTGAGCCAAAATTGTGCCACTGTACTCCAGCCTGGGGGATAAAGACTCTGCCTCTAAAAAAACAAAAAAAAAAAGAAAAGAAAAGAAATGGTGTTCCCTCTATTTCAGCTTAAATTTATTTATTTATTTTGGAGACGGAGTCTAGCTGTCACCCAGGCTGGAGTGCCATGGCATGACCTCAGCTCACTATAACCTCTGCCTGCCAAGTTCAAGCAATTCTGCCTCAGTCTCCCGAGTAGCTGGGATATGCCATTACACCCAGCTAATTTTTTTTTGTATTTTTAATTATTATTTTTTGAGACGGAGTCTCACTCGGTCGCCCAGGCTGGAGTGCAGTGGCACAATCTCGGCTCACTGCAAGCTCCGCCTCCTGGGTTCAAGCCATTCTCCTGCCTCAGCCTCCTGAGTAGCTGGGACTACAGGCACCCACCACCACACCTGGCTAATTTTTTGTATTTTTTAGTAGAGACGGGGTTTCACAGTGTTAACCAGGATGGTCTCGATCTCCTGACCTCATGATCCGCCCGCCTTGGCCTCCCAAAGTGCTGGGATTACAGGTGTGAGCCACCACGCCCGGCCTTTTGTATTTTTAAAATCTTTTTCCAAAATTATAAAAAATTTTCAGGCCAGGTGCTATGGCTCATGCCTGTGATCTTAGCACTTCAGGAGGCCAAGGCGGGCGGATCACCTGAGGTTGGGAGTTTGAGACCAGTCTGGCCAACGTGGTGAAACCCCGTCTCTACTAAAAATACAAAACTTAGCCAGGCATGGTGGCACATGCCTGTAATTCCAGCTACTTGGGAGGCTGAGGCAGGAGAATCACTTGAACCTGAGAGGCGGAGGTTGCAGTGAGCCAAGATCGCGCCAAGCTGCAAGTGGGGACACAGCGAGACTCCGTCTCAAAAAGAAAAAAAAAAAATTCAGATGTACAGGAAAGTTGCAAGAATGTTACAGTGAACACCCCCTGTGGGCAACCACCCGACTTCCCCATGACAGCTTGCTGTACTTGCTTTGACTTCTCTACCCTTCTACCCATGCCTCTGTGCGGCCATCCATCCATCTTAATGGATTAGCATTTTGAAGCAAGTTGCAGATCCCGGTGTACGTACCGTGGAATACTCTGGCATGCCTACCAAGCATTAGAGCTTGATGTTTGTTCGTTCACAGGCCTTTTCTCTTGTGGGGTGAAAATTTACATATAAAAATGCACAAAATCTTAAGTGTATTGCTGGAAGATGTACCATGCACATGTGCCAGCCAAACCTCTACCCACAGGCAGAACATCACCACACCCTGGATGGTCCCACGAGTCCCCTGTCTCCTTCCCATCCCCACTGGTCTAGTATTTTCCACCTTTACGTAATTCCCAGCTCCTCCCACTCCGCCACGCGTGTGTGATTGATCCGTATCGTGCGCACAAGCAGCTTGCTTCTGTTTTTTGCTGACAGGCCATTGTCTGAATAGATCACAATTAGCCAAGCATGGTGGTCGAGCATTCCACATCTAATCCCTCGAGTCTGTGAATGTGGCTTATTGGAAACAGTTTTTGCAGATGTCCACAAGGAAAACCTAAGTGAAAAACCGTTCTGCCTATGTCATTAAGGATCTTGGCCGGGCACGGTGGCTCAACCCTGTAATCCCAGCACTTTGGGAGGCCGAGACGGGCGGATCACGAGGTCAGGAGATCGAGACTATCCTGGCTAACACAGTGAAACCCCGTCTCTACTAAAAAATGCAAAAAAAACTTAGCCGGGCGAGGTGGCAGGTGCCTGTAGTCCCAGCTACTCGGGAGGCTGAGGCAGGAGAATGGCGTGAACCCGGGAGGCGGAGCTTGCAGTGAGCTGAGATCCGGCCACTGCACTCCAGCCTGGGTGACAGAGCAAGACTCCGTCTCAAAAAAAAAAAAAGAAAAAGGATCTTGAGGTGAGGTCATCTTGGATCTGGTGGGTCCTCAACCCAATGAGGTGTGTCCTTGTAGAGACAGAGGAGGAGGAGGCAGAGATTGGAGTCATGCGGCCACAAAGCCAAGGAGCACCTGGAGCCACCAGCTGGAAGAGCCTTTGGAGGGAGCGAGGCCCTGCTGACACCTTCATGTCAGACTCCTGACCTCCAGAACTGTGAGAAAATACGTTTCCAGTGTTTTAAGCCCTCCTTTTTGTGGTAATGTTACAGCAGTCCCAGGAAACGGACACGTCCAATTCTAAAATATTGAGGGATTTCTCCAACGCCCTCTCACGCAGGCTCTAAGTTCCGTGAAGACTGGGCAGTGTCCTTTTTTCTCTTTTGCCCAAGAGAAGGACCTGACAAACGCAGACACTCAGAAAACATCTGTGGTTGAAAGGCAGGGGCGCCGGGTGCAGTGGTTCATGCCTGTAATCCCAGCACTTTGGGAGTCCGAGGCGGTGGATCACATGAGGTCAGGAGATCGAGACCATCCTGGCCAACACAGTGAAACCCTATCTCTACTAAAAACACAAAAAACTAGCCGGGCATAGTAGCATGTGCCTGTAGTCCCAGCTACTTGAGAGGGAGGCTGAGGCAGGAGAATCGCTTGAACCTGGGAGGCAGAGGTTGCAGGGAGCCGAGATCACACCATTGCACTCCAGCCTGGGCAAGAGTGAGACCCTCAAAAAAGAAAGAAAGGAAAAAAAAAAAAAGAGGCAGGGGAAGGTGTGGGTGCAGGGAGCCTCACTGGTGAGCCATCCCTGGAGGATACGGTCACCACAAGAGGGACTGAGCCTCCAGGCAGCAGAACCGCAAGGAGCCCCGGCCACCGTGCCAGACCCAGCCCCTCCACAGCTCCCAAGAGGGGGTTTGTCCATTTTCATCAAATGTCTCCCATCTAAGTACGAAGCTAAACCTGACCCTGCTTAGCGTCTGAGATCAGATGAGATCAGGTGCATTCAGGGTGGTATGGCCCTAGACTGTTTTCATCAAATGTCACTAAACCTGCAACCCTAACGACTCAGGCTTCCAACCTCTGCCCACTGACTTCACATTTAAATGCTCCCCATGCAGAAACCTCACAAGCTAAGTGGAGGGAAGCAGCCTCCCCCAAATCTTCCGTCGTTCAGTGACATCACCCCAGCCCCACCTCCATCTCCCCGGCAGCCCTGGAGGCTGAAGGAACAACTTGGAGTGGCGGGAGCTTGTCAACAGCCAGCCTGGCTCCTCTACTCTGCCATGAGTTTCCACTTATTCATGTCCGGGTTCCCTTCTCAAGTCTGCTGAGCAAAGGGATCTCGAGCTCATCCTAAGCAAAACGAAACAGCCGTTCACCCAGAGCCAAGTCACAAACGCGGTCTCAGGCCTATCCAGCCCTGCAGGGCCAGCATCTGATTTCAGCAAGATCTGCAGGAGATGCCTGCATGGTGCTCATGGAGCAGGGATCCCCCTCTCTGGCTCATGGCCATTCCTGCTACCCAGGGATTGGCCACGACCCTGCCCCCAAGCCCCGACTGCCTCACCCTGGGCCTTCTGTGGCTTGAGATCCGGTTTCTCCCTCATTGCCGTAAGGGCAGCCTTCCTGACGCACTAGTCCAAACACAGGCATGCCGCCCCCTCACGTGCACCTCAGGAAGCTCTTACCATTTCCAATGGGGCTCAGAGCAAAGGTCACCTCCTCCGAGAGGCTTCTGACCACACTGTGTCGTATCATCCCCCCATCCCCAGAGACACATGACCCTCCCGACATGATCCACCATCTGAAGCTGATGACATGCATCTTGTCTGACCTCCCGTTAGAACGAAGTTCCATGAGGACAGGGACCGCACTGCCTCGTCCATCCCAGGCCAGGCACGGGGCAGGCGCTCGCCAATGCCAGGGGTGGCATGGGTTACACCCGACACTGCAGTTTCCAAACAGACACGAAGAGCCTCAGGGCACACAGTTGGAACTCAGCCATTATCCACCAGCTGCTATAAAACATGTGAGATAAAACCCGCCAAAGAGCTCACCACAAAATGCAGCAATTCATTCCATCAGCCAGGGGAAAAGCATCTTAGAAAATAAAGTTGTGCTCATGAGTGGCTCTCCCACAGCAAAAAGAGTGCGGCATCCGCGCTTCCCCAGAAGGGAATCCCGGCTCTGCACCTGGCAGGCAGAAGAGCCGAACATCCGACACCAAGCAAGGCTGGCCCGGCTCTGCGTGGGGAGTATGGAGGTGTCACACCAGTTAACGGCTCAATCTGCACACAGCAGTCCAGCTTTGTTTTTGTTTGAGACGGAGTCTCACTCTGTCGCCCAGGCTGGAGTGCAGTGGCACAATCTCAGCTCACTGCAACCTCTGCCTCCCAGGTTCAAGCGATTCTCCTGACTCAGCCTCCTGAGTAGCTTGGATCATAGGTGCCCACCACCACACCTGGCTAATTTTTTTATTTTCAGTAGAGACAGGGTTTCACCATGTTGGCCAGCCTAGTCTTGAACTCCTGAGCTTAGCTGATCCGTCCACCTTGGCCTCCCAAAGGGCTGTGATTACAGGCGTGAGCCACCATGCCTGGCCCAGCTTTAGTTTTTGAGCTGAGACCAACAGGCAAGAAAGAGCAGCTGACCAGGCAGGGTGCCCAGAGAGCCTCCTTCCCGGGTGAAATGTCCACTTCACAGCTGTGACGCTTCTAGCTCTATCCCAGGAGCTGTGTATCAGACATCACCGGGGCCCATAGGGGTATTCTCGCCCCAGGGCTACAGTGGGATTAACTTCTCCCCTCATTAGCTGAGCAGGATAGCAGTTAAAACCCCGAAACTACAGCTTACAGGACACGCAACTCCGCAGAAGCAATGCGGAGAACCCACCCAGAAAAAACAAAGCCGCCTCGTACCCGTCCCCTGGACTCACTTCCCGGGGACTTACCAGCTCCACCAGGAAGGCAGGGACCACGCCGCCCGCTTTGGAGAAGGCCCAGGGGAAGTTGAGCAGGCCAGCTCCCAGCGCGGACTTCATGAGGATGAAGACGGCACCCATTGAGGACAGAGTGGCAGCGGCCGCGGCAGGGTGAGACTTTTCTGGAAGGTCTCTGCTTCCTGGGGTCTGTCCCTCCATGGCTAGAGGCAGCAGAACGGTGGAAAGCATGACCTTCATGCTTTCTTCCCTCCCTAAGTTCTAGGTATCCTTATTTCTCTCCCCAACTCAGTGAGAGCTCCCTGAGCCGCTCTTGCGCGCTTCCTTGGCGGCGGCTCCCCCTTTCCAAAGGGTGCTGCATGCATCTGCCCGTGACTTCTGGTCCCCCTTCCTCTCCCCCATTCCCTACCTACATTATTCTCACTCCTGCCCTCCCACTAGACCCCAAAACTACCTCACCCCTTCCCCCGTCCCTCTCTCTTCTCCCAAACCCCCAACCTTCCTCATCCCCATCAATCCTCTCTCCCCACATTCCCATCCACCTCCTTTGCTTCCAGCCAAACTTCTGTACAGACAGAGCCCCAGTCCCTGGTCCTTACCACCAATTCCAACCTTTAAGGTGCCAGACAGTCCTTGGCTGTTGGGGATGGGACTCAGGCTCACTCCAGGTGGCTCAGCTGCATTTCCTGGGGCCAGAGGGGTGGGAGAAGGAAGATTCTAGTTTGGAGGGGTGGGTAAGTCATTAATTAAAGGAGCCCTAGCTAGTGTGTGTCAGAGTCAGGCCCCTCCACACCTAGGAGGACAGCAACAAGTGGTCAGGGCCATGGGTCCCAAGAATTTGCAGCTTTTGAGACTTCTGACCTGAGCAAGGAAGGCTTAAGACTCCCGCCTCTCTCCAGCCCCCTGCAGGCCCAGCCCCGGGGGTGGAGCTTTCTCAGCTGCCCTGGAGGGTGACAGGGAGCTCAGCTAGTAGCAACATGGGGCAGGGGAGCAGGCACCATGATCTCATGGCAGCTTCTGCAGCACCTCCATCCTCAGATGCCTCTCCAAGGCCCCCAGCCCAAGGGAAGGGGTGTGAAAAGCGCACTGAGCCCAACCTCCTCAGCTGCAGAACAGGCTCCACCGTCTGCAGGTGCTGCCTCCAAGGTGGCTTCCTTTACCTCCGCCACCCAACTCCTGCAGGTGTGCCTGAGAACTAATCCCATGCACACGAGTCACCCACGGGGCTTGTTGAAAGCTTGGAGGCGGCGGCGGCTGCTGGTCCCTAGGCCACGCTTGAGTAGTGAGACATCTCTCCAAACTGATACGTGGTTAGCTAAGGGGGCAGAATATCCGAGACGGCCCCATTCCGGAAAATGCTGGCACATGCAGGTCAGATCTGGAATTTGACTGTTTATTCCTGGAACCCAGGCTCCTTCTCACCCGCATTCTTAAACGCCAGTTTGCATCAGAATCCGTCGGAGGGCTTGTTCAAACAGACCACCAGGCCCAACCCGTGTTTCTGACTGAGTAGCTCTGGGGCGGGGCCGGGGCACCTGCCTTTCTAACGGGTTCCCAGGTGACTCCAATGCTGCTGTTTCGGCCCCTCGTTGAGAAGCACTGCTTTCAGTTAAACATTTTCAATGCCCAGAGTCCCCCGCTGCATCTAATCAGTCCTTATCTGTCCCACACCAGATCATCCCCAAAGGCTTCTTTTTCATGTGGTTTCTAACGGTCTCAACCCCCTGACTCCTGTCACCTTCTGATGAGCTGGCAGGTTCCAACCTCTGTGGCTCACACAACGGCTGCTCCATGAATGCCCAACCATCAGAGTCGGTGGCTGGCTTCTCAGCAGGGGCAAGTAAAGGGAGCCGGGATTGCAGTCCCGGAGTTCGAGGCTGGACAGTGACCCGGATGGCATTGACGCCACTGCTGCTTAAGTGTGCTGCTGAGAACCCGGCCTGGATAAGGTCACGTGGATTCCCAAGCGCGTGTCCCCACTGTTCCCCCCAACTCCCACCCCGCACCAAGCAGGAACTGGGCTCAGGCAGGTGGAGCACGTGGCTCACAGCATCACAGCTGACAAGCAACAAGGCTGGGATTCACCCTGAGTCAGGCTCCTTTCAGAGGCTGCAATGTCCCAGGGCCGCCGGCCCCACAAGGATTCTGACAGTGCCTGAATGAGTGAGTGTGTGAGAGAATGAATGAATGAAAACACAGACGCCAGAAAAGAAAGGAAAGGGAGCGTCGTTTGATTGTTCCCCTGTATTAGGCTCCTGAGGCTGCCAACACAGGCTCGGGCTTAGAACAACAGAAAGTTACTCTGTTACGGTCTTGGAGGCCAGAAGCTGGTCGAGGTATAAATGGGGACATGCTCCCTCTGGACGCCATGGAGGGAGGATCCTTCCTGCCTCTTCCAGCTCCTGGGGGCTCAGGCACTCCCTGGCTTGTGACTGCATCGCTGCCGTCTCTGCCGGCATCATCTTCCCAAGCTTTCTCCTCTGTCTTCTCTTTTCAGGAGGGCCCACCCGGATAATCCAAGATGATCCCATGTCAAGATCCTTAATTATATCTGCAAAGACCCTTTTTCCAAATAAGGTAACAGTCACAGGCTCCAGGACATGGCATAAATATGTCTACTGGGGGCCACCATTCAGCCCATTACACCCCTCACATCTGAGATCTGAGTTCTCATCAGTCATTCAACAAACACTGATTGACTGAGCACCTACTGTATGCAGGCACTGGAGCTCAAAGGTGAAAGAGAAGGCTCCTCCAGAGAAGGGGACGGTCCCATGGGGAGCTCACGATGAGACAAGCCACCCCAGCCCAATGGGAGAAGGACTGGACTGTGATACCCGAGAATGAAGGTGAATCTGGAGGGGCTTCCTGGAGGAGGTGTGGGGGCTGAGGGGATGTCTGTGCACCATTGGTGAAGGGCTGGGAGGATGTTCTGGGAAGTGGAGACTCCAGTGGCAGGTGCATGAGCCAGTGCTCCCGGGAAGGGCCCTAGGGGACTGGGGTTCCCTAGGATAGAGACCTACGTCAGCGCTGAGCTGGGAAAAGGCTTAAACTCTGTGTCCCACTTGCTGGAGGGTCACTAAACCGTGTGGAGATGGCACTGGACACAGCAGGGAAGGCGGGGGCTGCGGGTGACACTGCAGGCAGGACCCGTGCACTGCCCAGGCTGCAAGAGGGCGGGGGCCACACGGAGTATTCACACAGCTCTCCCCGGCCTGCCACAGAGGCCAAGTCGGTCCCACTCCCCCTACATCTAGCCTCCTGAGAAAGGAGATAAAGGGCCCTTCATCGGCGGCTGGGGGCTTTGTAGTCCTTAATCTCCACTTGGGGCTGGGGGGACACTTCCCTGTCCCTGCCGGTGGGTCCCTCATTAGCGGTCCATTAACGTGCATGACTTAGAAATTGGCCACTGGGCTGTGAAATTCCAGGCAATGGGGAAAACCTCTTAATTCGGAGGAGCTTTGATATCCACTCTCTGCCGGCCTCACAGGGCTGCGTGACCTTTCCCTGCTGGGCCCCATCTGCAGCCGGTGGGCGGGCGGGCGGGCGGCCACCCTCTGCTTAGTCGGCACAGCCCACCCAGACCTGACACTGGCTCCAGTGCAGCAGGAGCACGAGGAGGCCACACAGAGGTGCCCGTGTGGATGCTGCCGGCCGTGGCCCACACTGCACCCTGCACAGGAAAGCCCAGCACGGGGTGGCCTCTCTCCCCTGTGGTGTGGGGACCCACCCCACCAAGGGAGCTCCTGAGGACCCCTCCCTTCCTCCCTCAGAGTCCGTGTCAGGTGACAGGCTTAGGAACTTTCACAACAAAGTGGACTCTGATAGTTTCCCCAGACCTTTCTGCTCATGTCTGATAGAAAATTCTGGCTCACACAGAGGCAGGCAGATCACCTGAGATCAGGAGTTCAAGGCCAACCTGGCCAACATGGCGAAACTCCTGTCTCTACTAAAACGACAAATATTAGCTGGGCGTGGTGGCAGGCACCTGTAATCCCAGCTACTCAGAAGGCTGAGGCAGGAGAATCACCTGAACCCGGGAGGTGGAGGTTGCAGTAAGCCGAGATCGTACCATTGCACTCTAGGCAGGGCGACAAGAGTGAAACTCCATCTCAAAAACAAAACAAAAACAAAAACAAACCCAGAAAATTCCAGAGAACAGATAAGGGCAGGCCTCAGGAGCTAGCTGGCTGCAGCACATGGTATCGTCACCCTGGCTCTGGGGTCTCAGGCCCGAGCCTCCCTCGGGTCACCTGCGAAATGGAAGGACACAGGCACCTGCTCTCTGGGGCCGTCAGGAGGGCCCGTGGAAGGTGCGCACAGCACAGGAGTGGCACGTGGCAGCTGCTGAGCTTGGAAAGGAAGTGTGTGCCATACTCCATTATCCAAATTTCCGTTTTCACTTGGGCCCAATTCGGAGCTTCTAGAACAGAATCCTGAAACTTAGCTATGCAAGAACTGCCTTGGGACTTTTCACACTCCAGATGCCAGGCACACCCGCAGAGCTGCACATTAAACTGGCCCGGGGTGGCACTAGGCGTCAGAATTTTTTTTTTTTTTTTTTTTTTTTTTGAGACAAGAGTCTCACTCTGTTGCCCGGGCTGGTGTGCAGTGGCACGATCTCGACTCACTGCAGCCTCTGCCTCCCGGGTTCAAGCCACTCCCCTGCCTCAGCCTCCCAAGTAGCTGGGATTGCAGATGTGCACCACCATGCCCAGCTAATTTTTGTATTTTTGGTAAAGATGCGATTTCACCATGTTGGCCAGGCTGGTCTCGAACTCCGGACTTCAGGTGATCTGCCCGCTTCGGCCTCCCAAAGTGCTGGGATTATGGGCAGTCAGAATTTCTACGAAGCTCCCTCAGGAGGGTCTACCGTGCTGTGAGGGTAGAAAACCCAGTTTTTAGGGCCTCCCGCTGACCCTGCTGTCCCCGAGACTGAAGCCCCTCCTTTCTCCGAAGCTCTCAGCCCCGGGCCTGGCCCGCCAAGGCTGCTCAGTAAGCAGCTCAGCAAGCCCAGTATGTTGGAGCAGAGCTGGCGTCTACCTTCTCAGATGGCAGAGAGACCCCACCTGCAGCAATTACCAGGGACCCAAAGTCCTGGGATGGGAGACAGATGTCACAGGCCCAAAGTCCTGGGATGGGAGACAGATGTCACAGGGATAGAGAAACCGTTTGTGGTCGGTGAAATGATGGCCTCAAAGGTGTCCTCATCCCAACCTCCAGGCCCTGTATGTTACCCCACATGGCAAAAAGGGGCGTCACAGATGAGATCGGGGACCTTGTGGGGAGGGACCCTGGGCTACCCAGGTGGGCTCTGTATGTAATCAGCGTCCTTCTAACACGGATGCAGGAGGGGCCAGAGGTCAGAGAGGAGACAGTGGCGTGGAGACAGCAGCAGAGGCTAGATGGGTGTGCTTGGAGGAGGGAGGAGGGGCCACCGGATGCTGGCAAAGGCAGGGAAATGGGTTGTCACCCCGGGCTTCAGGAAGGAAGCAGCCCTGCCAACACCTTGATTTTAGGCCAGTGAGCCTGAATTTGCACTTCCAACCTCTGGAACCGTAGCAGCATAAATATGCTTTAAGCCACTGAATTTGTGGTAGTTTGTCCAGGTGGCCGTAGGACCCACACACACCCGCATCCTGAATTCCGATCCTTGGGCAGCTCTGAGAGGACAAGCTGGCGGGCTCTGCATCCTGAATTCCGACCCTTGGGCAGCTCTGAGGACAGGCCTATGGGCTCCCTCTGGGCTCAGCAGCAGAAGCTGGGTCCCTCAGGGGACACAGTCACAGGGCACAGGCCTTGTCACATCCTGCAGTCCCCGCCTGGGGGCTGTCTCCAGAGCTGCAGTCAGGGGGTGAACTGTGGGAGTGAAAGCAAGAATCCTTCAGGCTCACTCTCCTCCTGCCACTGTGTCCAATGGAGGAAACACAGGGGGTGCAGCAGGGGTCGGTCAGCAGCCAACGGGCTGGGGGCAGAGGGCAGGGAGGAGGGCATGGTGCCAGGGCTGAGCCCACAGGGTCTTCATCCATGGGGTTCTGACCCCTTGGGTCCACACTGACACTGGGGGTCAGAAGGGCACAAGAACCTCTTCCAGGTTCTAAGCCAGGGCTCCCAAGGGGGCCGCCTGTCGACAAGAATCTCCTGCGGAGGCAGCGTGTGTGTTAAGAGTTAACATGACATAAAATTCACTTGAACTCCATCTGGGGCTTACCATTTTAGAGTGTGCAGTCCAGTGGCTTTAAGTACTCACAATGCTGTGCCAGTATCACCACTCTTTCATTCCAGAACATTTTCAACAGCCCCAAAGGCACATCCCTTCCCCCAGCTCCTGGCAACCACTGATCGACTTCCTGTTTTTGTGCAATCTGTTTACTGTGGATATTTCATTATACATCATGTGGCCTTCTGGGTCTGGCTTCTTTTACTCAGCATGTTCTTGGGGTTCCCCCACTTGGGAGCATGTGTGAGAACTTCGTTTCTTTTTATGGCCGTATTCAATGGCATGGAGAGGCCACCTTTGTCCATGTGGCCATCACTGCTGGGCGTGTGGGCTGGCGCCGCCTTCTGGCTACTTCGAGTAGTGCAGGTGGGAACTTCCGCACAGAGGCCTTTGTCTGGACAGCTTGTTTTCAGTTCTCTTGAGCAGAGGCTTAGGGATCGTTGGGGCACAGCTCCAGTCGCTGTTTGCTCTGGGGAGCTTTTAAAAGAGATTCCTAGACCCTTCCCAAGGAACAGATGATCTAGTCAAGCTGGGGTGAGGCCGGGGATCTGTATTTCTAGCACACTTACCTGCAATGCCTCCTTGTTACCACCAAATGAAACCAATATTCCATGAGTTAATATCCAATTAAGGGAGTGGCACCAGCCGTGTTTTTAATGAAGAATTTTAATATTTCTCTAGAAACGTCTATCTAATCTGTATATAAAAAGGGAGACAAACCTTTTGCATATCCTTGACTCTGTATTTTGTGTCCTGTGAAATCAAAGTCTAAGTTAACCCCCGCGTTATTTCCAGTAGGCAGCACCCTCCCCCGCCGGGGAGGGAGGCAGCCTGCCAGTGAGGGCTTCAGAGCTCAGGCCTAGGCCAGCCCTGGGGTTTCTCCTGAAAAATGGATCTGAGAGCCCTGGGTGGGATCATGTCCACAAACCACTGGCCTGAGGCACAGAGACGAGGGCTCAGCAGGTCCCAGGGCCGTCACTGTGGGCCAGGCTCACCTACTGTGCGTGGCATTCCCAGGAGGTCTCCTTGGAGCCATCGTATGTGGGACACGCTCTGCACGGAAAGGACAAGTGTGTGTGCAAAGGAAGATCTAGACTTGAGTGTCCTGTACAGGGGAGGGGGCCAAAGGGGGAGTCACTATTTGCATCTCATCTTAAAGATTCCTGTAGTCAGGGCCACTGCGTGAGTCTCCAGAGAGAGCCAGGGCGAAGGATGATACCTGATGCCGCTCAGGGTCCCCAGGCCCCCTGTGAACCCCAGGTCTATCTGTGGCTGTGGCTGGTTGGTCTTTTTTGTTTTTTTTTTTGGTAGAGACAGAGTCTTGCTTACGTTGGCCGGGCTAGCCTCAAGTGATCCTCCTGCTTCGGCCACCCAGTGTTGGGATTACAGGCAGAGCCACTGCCAGCTGGCCTTTTCTGGCTTGTTAAAAAGATGTAGCTGTTCACTCGGACAATGAGAGTCTACGCCAGGGGCAAAAAGGAATCCTTTCGAAGTGAGGGTTGGCCCAGCCGAGGACCACATGAGTGGGCCCAGGTGACAGAACGTGGCCTCAACCTCCAGGCATGTGTGTCCCTGTAATGGCTGACATCAGCACTGGCTGTCAGGCACACGGCTAAGCACACGGCCTGGGTGACACCACACACTCAACACACAGCACTCGGTGGTGTGGAGACCCCTGGCTAGGGCCCACAGCAGGAGTGGCCGGGCTGAACTGGACCCAGGCAGCTTGAGTCTAGGGCCAGGGCCATGACATCCTCTCCAGGACCTCCAAGGCAGACCCCGGAACCCCACGGCTGCCCCCCAGCAAGGGGGGCGTCCCTCCAGGGCCTGTTCTGTTGGGTGGCACATCTGAATGCCAGACCCAGTCACCTCAGCAGACCACATAGATCTGGTTCCTCCCGGAGACCTAATCCCCCTTCTACCTAAACTCTCCACCAGGGGACATTCTCTCCAGGCTCACCCTCACCTGCTCCTTTACTCAATCCTCTCAGACTCTGTCCCAAGGCCCCCCAGCATCTGGGTATCCTGTTGGTGTGTCACTGTCCCTTTAGAGAGAGACAGACATGGGGCATCACACAGACACCAGCAGGAGAGAACACGGGTTAAGTACACAGGTTTTGGAACTGAGGGCAACCTGAGTTCAAATTCTGCCTTGCCTACTAGTTATATGACTGGACAAGGTGATGAGTGATCTCCAGGCTTCCGTTTCACCTGTGTGATGGGCCCAGTGATGCCCACCTTACAGTGTGTGGGGAATGAAACAAAAACACGTGTTATAGCTAGCATAGCATGCCTGGCACACATCTCCTCATGACATCATTCCAGCAACTGGACGGAAAGGGTCCTCACCTCCTGGTTCGAGGCAAAACCTTTAACATAACCCTGTCCTTTATGGTCCTGAGCACCAGATGGTGAGCAGCCTGCACCTGTGGAGACCTGTGAGACGAGAGGCTCCAGAGCTAACAGCATGGAAGACCCCTGTGTGGATAAGGAGAGTGGCTCAGAGCCACAGCCACCTACTAAGGACGGCAGGGCTCCTGAGTGCCAGATGCTTGCAGCCCTCGGACTGCTTGTGAGGTCCTACACCCTTCGGCCAGGAACGAATGCCTCACGGGACCTCAGCAACACATTCGGATTCTCGAAGCACCGACAGCAGAGTGCAGTGACAGCCACAAGGTGAGCACGTGACCTGCCAGGGACGAAAAGAATCACAATGGACAGACGGCCCGGCGGCTCCTCCCCTGCGTGGGCCAGGATGTTCTCTGCCCACGACCTCAGCAGCACCCTGCACGGCCTCTGCCCTCCTTCCCAGTCACCCTTGCCTTTGCTGTGTGGACTGGTGCTCGGCCAGTCAGCATACAACACCCTGTTCAGGTGGGGATCAAAGATTAACAGGCTGTCTGGGATCAGGCAATGCTTTCTTGGATATGACCCCTAATGCCCAAGCAACCAAAGAAAAAAACAGAAAAAATGGACTTCAAGATGAAAACCTTTTCTATTTCAAAGGATGGCATCAAGAGAGTGAAAGGCCAAAGAACAAGAGACAGTATCTGCAAGTTACATCGCTGATAAGGGACTCACCTAAGAACTCCTACAATTCAATAAAAAGACAACCCAATTAAAATATGGACAAAGGCTCTGAACAGACATTTCTCCAGGGAAGACAGACAAATGGGCAATAAACACATGAGAAGACACTCAACACCGTTAGTCTTGAGGGCAGCGCAAGTGAAAGCTGCAGTGAGAGAGCGCTGCACACCCACGAGGACGGCCAGCATTGTTACAAGACGGGGAACTGCAGGTACTGACGAGGATGTGGAGAAAGTGGAGCTCTCGCACGCTGCTGGCAGGAATGCGAGATGGTGCAGCGGCTTTGGGAGCTCCTCAAAAACTTAAACACAAAGAAGGATTTCTTACCTAGGTACACTCCCAACAGAAAAAAAAAAAAAAAAAAAAAAAACTACGTTCGCACAAACCCCCATACACAAATACTCAGAGCAGCGCTGTTCACAGTGGCCAAAAAGTGGGAACACACAAATGTCCACCAGCTGAGGAAGAGAGAAACACAACTGGTCTAGACACCCCACAGGACACTGCTCAGCCACAAGGAGGAATGAGTCTGAATACCTGCTACAGCGCTAGCCAATGAACCCTGAAAACATGACACGGAGTGAAGAGAATCAGATGCCAAGGACTCCGTACTGTGCGATCCCACTGAAAGGACACGTCCAGAACCGGCCAATCCACAGACAGAGCAGCCTGGCTGCCGGCGACCTGGGGGCAGGGGATGAATGGGGGTGACTTGGGGTGGGAGTTTTCTCTGGGGTGATGGAAATGTTCTGGAAACTGCACAGCCTTGTGAGTACACCAAAAACCACTGAGCTCTACACTACGAAGTGGAGAATGTTATGTGAATTATGTCTCAATAAAAACAAAATTAGCAAGTTGATTCAGAACCCATTCCAGACTGTCATCCAAGAGAAATGGGACAAGTGGAAAGAGTCCGTTACACAGTATCTTTAAGCTTCCGACGGGTAATACATATTTATTGAAAATTTTCTTCACCGACAATGGTGAAATCAAGACCTCAAATTACAAAACATGGTGGCAGGTGATACTTACAAAAATAAAGCGAAGGTCTATGTTTCACAGATTGGTGTACGTTTCCTTCAAATCTCAGTCTGTCCTATCATTAAAAAGATCATGGAATCTATGTTGTTCCTCATGATGAAATAGTAAAAAAACCGCATTCCACTGACAAAAAAAATAGTTTTGCTTCCAAATAGCAAAAGTCTTTAAAGTGACTTTTCCCAACAATAAATATAGAAAATAGCCTTTAACAAGCGTATTTTAGCTTGGTCAGGGTTGTATCATTTGTTTGGAAAGTACATCCTTCCCTTCCAGTCAGAAGACCCCAGACAGCCTTTCCAGGTTCTCCCGAGTCTTTGGTGTGCACAGCTGCCCGGCGGGAAGCCTCACTGGCGGCAGAGCCTCTGAGTCCCTCCTGACGGGACGGGACCCACAGGATTCTTCTCGATGTACCAGGAGCCTCTGCCCATTACAGGGGGCAGGCCCATGTAGAACAGACTCTAACAAACCTGCAGCTGGAAACTAGATCCCTTTTAAACCGCCACCACAGCTCAGCTCACCCACCAGCGCCGTCCGTGAAGGCTCTCTCTGGCCCTCACGGTCAGCCAGGCTGCCGGTCACACCGAAGGGGTCTTTGGCGGGTGCACCTGCTGCATGAGCTGCGGGCGCTTCACCCTGGGCTTCCTCCGCTTCGGCCTGCTCTTGGCCTTGTTGATTTGTACCACAAAGAAGGCCAGGACCACCATGGCTCCCAGGAAGGCGAAGACAGGAATGGTCTGGCCCACCTCCTGGTTGTAGCGGCCAGGCATGATCCCTGCAAGAGGACAGACGGTGAACAGGCAGGAACGCCACAGAGCTACCATGACAGCCTTTTTCCATGACAGCTGGATTCATCAGAAACTAAATGCGAGCTAATTTCACTAGCTGGGCTTGCAGGGCATGCATCATTTTTAAGCCTTAGCTAAAGTAACCCAGGCCATCAGTAAACAGTGGATGAGAGCAAAGAGCAGTCATGTTCCCAGAACGTGGAGAAGCCACTTCCCACGGGGTAGAGGGTTCAGTGGGCTCTCTGCTGCTCCTCCTCCCTGGGCTCCCCACAGGTGGATGATCAGGCCCAGCTCTGCTTCCATCACAACCTACAGAAGGGAGGCCCAGAGGCGCTCTGTGTTTCCCTAAAAACAAGGGAAGATGGGCACGTCTCTATCCAGGGGAGAAGGAGGGGCCTGTGGTTCCAGCTGAGTGCGAGGAGAAGAAAGGAGGCGTGGCGGAAGAAGCACCTCTGGCAGTGCCCTGCCTTTGGGGAAAGCCCTCCATGGAGGAGACGTGTGGCTGAAAACCAGGAGAGGCCATCAGAAGACCCCTGGTTCAGAATGTCAATACGATTGACTGGGCAATGCTAAGGGCTCTGGAATTTACCCTCAGCGCACCCCGTGACCTACGCACAAGGCCCTCAGGACCCTGGTACCACCACCACCACGCAGTGTCCAGGCCTGGACTGCATGGACAAGGGTGCCCCTTCCTGATCCCATTTCTGGACAATTCCTGGAACCCAGAGAAACTCCCCTTGGTAGCTGTAAACTCTTTGGAAGAGTACAGGGGACTCTAGAGCAAAAGACCTGCCCAGGTTCTGCTGGAAAGGCCTGGTACCAACTGCCCTGGGTAGTGGAGAAGAACCTGCCCCAGGCAGTCTATTGAGTCGCCCTCAGAGTCTATCGGATCCCCGCAGAGACAGACAGGATGAGACCACCCCAGCTCAGTCAAGTCCCTCCCAGGGGGAGCAGGGCAGAGAACTGGAAGGGCCTTCTGGGCTGAGAGCTGGGAGCCAGGGCGGCTGCTGCCACTGGCTGGGACCCAAACCAGCAGACAGGCGTCCTGTGAGGGACATCATAGGTGGCTGGCAGAACTTTCATAAAGAGCGTGCAAGTTACTTTGAACATCTTTAAGTAGATCACCCGGTCGTTGTAAAAGAAATTCCAATGTGAAAATCTAGGTAGCATTTTCTAAGGGAAACAACAATCTCAATCTCTCAGGTCTGCCCTTGGTCGTGCTGGTTTGTGCCACAAAAGAAGCCAAGAGCCAAGGCCACCACAGCTCCCAGGAAGGCAGAGACAGGAAGAGTCTGGCCCGCCTCCTGGGGGAGGGAGGGAGAGAGACTCCCTTGAACAAAATACAGGATGACTGAGCACAATAACAAAGCACCCGAGAACGCACCTCCAGGAATGTCCCAGGCGCCGCTCTCTCCAGGGGACAAGGGCCTCACTTGAGGGCGATTTGATCGAAAGTTGGGTAACACCACCTTGTCCAGGTCGATGGAGAGTAGCTTCTGATGTTTCCAAAGGTTACTTCAGAAAATAGATTAAAACAAAATAAAAATAAGCCATTGTACTAGTCTAGGAAGCTCAACTAAAACCCAGGAAAGACAAAGTGATCTACAGGGAGATGCGAAATGCTATTTGCATCCACGTCTACCTAAATGCCACTGAACAGCAACTGTGGTGGCCGTTTCCAGGTCCTGAGAAAGATCAAAATCAAGTCCCTGTTCATGAGACTCTACTGAGTTTATAATATGACCAGCATGAGCCTGTTTGTGCATAAAGCTGGCAACATGACCAAGCAACTCGGGAGGCCACTCATGGTGAGGCCCTGGAAGGAGCCTGTGGGCGGGAGAAGCTGAAGCCCGCCGGATGGACATGAGCCTGGGGCCATCGAGGTCCTCTCCCTAAGGCCTGGAGCAGTCGGAGGCGATGGTGACTCCACAACCACTGCATATAAGGAAGCGGGCAAACCGGTGCCGGGAACCAGACAGCATCTTTGTCTCTGAAGAAACCGCTGTCTAGAGGGAGAATAGGAAACATACAAGGAAGCAACCGGGGGGAGAGTCTGAGCAGCGAAACGCGGGGTCCCCATCTGCCGCGCCCGCAGTGGGGGGATGATCAAGTGAACAAGTGCGCTTTCTGCACTCTGGTGCACAGTATCATTATTAACTTTGGGATCTGAAAAACTTCAGGCCAATACAACTTAGACCCAAAGAACACAGAGAGGTTGATACGCTGGCAACAGCGGCACAGAGCCTGGGAGGACACCGGAGCTAGAGCGAAGAGCGCGATGGGAAAAACACTACTCTGGCTTCAGTGAGGGGAGAATACAGTAAGTTTGCCAATGAAAAATTCTCTGTTTTTCTGTTGTTGAGTCATTTGGAAACTGTCGGCCTGTCTCTCTCACTCTGGGCAAGTGAAAGCAAAGATGTCCAGTCCTATCAGCACCTAGGCTGAAAGTCACCGCCAAGCTGGCAGGCAAGGGCTGGTCTGAGCAGAGGCTTCTTAGGCAGGAAAGAGGGAGACTCCCACTCGATACTCCCAGCTCGGCAACTGCCTGAATACCAGTGAGCACTCATTATAACCCTCCTATTTCATAGGATTTAATGTTACACTTCAGGTTTAATCAGTCTGAAAATTAAACTGACAGTGTTAAGTTATGGAATCAATGACATTTAGGCTTTCTATGACTTTGTAGCTGAATATATATGGGCTATATTTCCATTCTAACAGTGACATCCTGTTCCAGAATCTAATTCTTTGGTGATGGCACTTTCTAGTGGAGTAGTCATGGTAACAGTCCACACCCATTACCATGTGGCTGCTTTACAGCATACTGATGGAAGGACTGCGGAGCCACCAGAGCAGGGGTTCCTCTCAGGGAGGACGCTGACACTTCCACAGCTGCCCTAGGTATGGGCACCTGATGCCCAACAAAGAAACGCAAAGCGCCTCTCCACTCCACAGACGGGAACCTGCCCCCGGCACTAGGCTGACAGGCATCTGGAGCTGTCTCCTGGTCTCAGATCTCTTTTAGAGACTCAGAATATGCGTCGATCTAGGTCTCTGGGGACTGAAAATAATTTTCAACAAGATGTGAAAAGCAAGATAAATGTAAAACCCAGCGGCGTACTGAGAAGGAGGAATTACTGACTGATTGTAAAAATCAAATTCCAGGAGCTATCCATTGTCAACATGCTGGATGAGCCAGTACAGAATGTGATGGATTATTTGATGTGAACAGGTAGATAGCCAAGGATAGAAAGGACATTGTTATCTGCTTCAAGTCCTGAACAACACTGTGGAGAATAATTGGGTTTCTGGAACTTCAGCTAACACTGTTCACTGAGTATGAATTGCTGACCATGGCTGGAATATAAACTCTGGTTTGAATGCTAGGCTAATAGAAGGTTATAAATAAATAGGATGCAAAAATGGAAACTTATCAGAAATTTTTAAATGATGAAATGTGAACTGGAATGGAAAAGTACCCAGTAATTAAGGTTCAGAAAGAAAGCTGCTGATGAAACAATGTGATGATTCTACCATTTTCCTGTGTTCTATTAAGCATATTCGAAATGAAGACATATGGTCAGTACGTGGTGTGTTTAGCACTTTTGGTTTATAATGAGCAGTAAAGGCGGAAGGCGGCCTCACCACCTTCCCACGGGCATTCTCCTCTTCACCTTACAGGATGGAGGGTAGCCTCTGTCCCTGGCCCCATACCATCACTGGAGGAAAAGGGGGCCTGTCTGGAGGGGAGCCTCCTGCCTGAGGGGCTTGGGGAGAGGGGCCGGGTACCAGGTGGCCAGGGAGGCTCAGAGGGCAAGACTCTCGCTTGATGGGGTGGGATGTGTGCCTGCCAGGCCAGGGGCACAGCTCTGACAGCTGTCCCTGGCTTCATCCCCTTGCTCAAGAGAAGCTCCCCCTTTCTTCTGATACTGTCCTTCTCAGGCCAGGGACGTCACAGAAGAAGTGAGAGGGTGGGATCTGAGAAAACAGGGACCAGTCACGCCAAGCTGGCTCGCCTTAGCTATAGGGGGAAACAGCAGAGCCACCTCGAACACTGGGTACGGAAAGGAAACAATGCAAATGAAGAAGCCGAGTTAGTGAGCTGGAGAAGGGACCGGGCGGCACTGCACCCAGGAGTGCAGTGACAGCAGTAGAGGTTACAGCCTGTCGTCGGAAGCAGGTGCTTTCACCCCCAGTCACAGTCAGCACAGGACATAATGACACAGAAGCATGCTCTTCTTGGAAAGGCTGCAACCGCGGCCCCCGGGGATGACAGAAGAAGGGAACTCTCTGTATCTTATCATCAATGTCTCAAACAGGGAACACACTGCAGCCGGCAGCTCTCAACTCCCCAGCCGCAGGACTCAGAGTCCAGCTCACATGAAATCACTCTGGGGCCGGGCGCGGTGGCTCAAGCCTGTAATCCCAGCACTTTGGGAGGCCGAGACGGGCGGATCACGAGGTCAGGAGATAAAGACCATCCTGGCGAACTCGGTTAAACCCCGTCTCTACTAAAAAAATACAAAAAACTAGCCGGGCAAGGTGGCGGGCGCCTGTAGTCCCAGCTATTCGGGAGGCTGAGGCAGGAGAATGGCGTAAACTCAGCAGGCAGAGCTTGCAGTGAGCTGAGATCCGGCCACTGCACTCTAGCCTGGGCGACAGAGCGAGACTCCGTCTCAAAAAAAAAAAAAAAAAAAAAAAAAGAAATCACTCTGTTGGATCACAGCTTTTTAAAAAAGAATTAACCAAATGTAACAAAATGCTAATTATCCAAAGCACTTTTTATGCACGATACCACCAAAGAGCCTATTTCCAAAGGCCAATACGGGGTTCACTAAATAACTACCACAAATGACAAACTTGAAGATCTGACAATTCAATAGTGACGTTAGTAAAACTCCATTCTCTCCTATAAGAAAAGCAATGACTCACAAGCCCCACGGAAAGAGTGGAAGGGCACAGGCGGACACTAACCTGGGCGCCGTCTCGTTTAAAGGCTGTGGCTTGGCCCAAGACAAATGTGGACAGGCTGGCAGAGGCCGAGGTTTTGGGTCCCCCAAATGGGCCTCCAGAACCTTGGAGTACCGATGAAGATGGTTTCCTGTGGTTAGCAACAACATCAACAAAAAAGAAAATCATCTCTATTTTTAAAATGCAAAGGAAAAAAGAGGACTTTATCATGAGTTTGTCTGCTTTCCCACAACAGAGCACAGAGTCCCTGTGCTCTGTTACGCTGTCCTCCACGTGCTGCAGGAGCCACGCCTGATTGGTTCCTCCCGGACAAAGTGTGTTTCCATTGCTGAAGGTGGGTGAGAAAATAGAACTGTTTCCTTGAAGATGGGCAGATGCGTGCACGGCACTGGCTGGTCAACCTTTGCTGACCACCACCAACACACACAAGGCTACACTTGCAGAATCTAAGCTACAGACCAGTTTCACAGAAAAAATCCTTCTCTTCTAAAATATTTAATTCTGTGGCCAAATAAAAAAAAAACTCAGCATTTTCAAAATTCTTTCTATTTCTTCGATCTGCACCATTGAACACTGTAGCTGCCAACCACATGTAGCTATCGAGCAACTGAAATAAGGTATCACGTGTTTAAATTTTTTTTTTTTTTTTTTTTTTTTTTGAGACGGAGTCTCGCTCTGTCGCCCAGGCTGGAGTGCAGTGGCCGGATCTCAGCTCACTGCAAGCTCCGCCTCCCGGGTTTTTACGCCATTCTCCTGCCTCAGCCTCCCGAGTAGCTGGGACTACAGGCGCCCGCCACCTCACCCGGCTAGTTTTTTGTATTTTTAGTAGAGACGGGGTTTCACCATGTTAGCCAGGATGGTCTCGATCTCCTGACCTTGTGATCCGCCCGTCTCGGCCTCCCAAAGTGCTGGGATTACAGGCTTGAGCCACCGCGCCTGGCCTCACGTGTTTAAATTCTAATAGTCTTCTTGTCTTCAGCTCAAGTATATTATTAAAATAGTTTCATCTGTGTTTCTTTCTACTTTTTAAACGCAGCTCCTGGAAAATATTAAATGACATCTGTGGTTCACATGACCCTTCTATGGGCAGTGCTGTAAGGACCAGCACACCAGGGACTTACAGGCACTGATACCCACCCCGCTAAGTGCCAAGCAGCTAGGGGCCCCATGGCACCGGCACAGGCCCCAGAGGCGGGTTGAGGCTCCACCACCACATACCGCCCGGGGGATCTCAGGCAGTTATCTAATTTCTCTCAACTCTCGTTTCCTTATCTGGAAACTGGGAATGACAGTATCTATTTTCACAGGATTACTGAGAGGGGACAGTGAGGTAATCCATGGGAGCATCCCAGCCTGCGGCCTAGGACCTGGCAAGTGCTCTAGACATCGGTGATTCTTCCTGAAGGCCTGTAGGAGCCAGTATCCTCACCTGTGAAAGGAGGTAAACACACCTGGAGGGGCGTGAGGGGCGTGAGGGGCGGGGTGCATGCGGAAAAGCAGCTGCACACTGGGCCCTCGATCATGTCCCTCTGGGGACTAAGGATGGCCTCTTGGCAGGTTAGAGCTGCTGTGTGCTGGTCTACCTGCAGCCATTATGAAAACTGCTCAGCTGTGCACACAAACTGGCCCCACTTGCTGGCAGGCACAGCCACTGGCTGAAGGAGCATCACGTTCAGCTGGATCCGATTCCCTCCCCAAGGCATCTTGCCCACCCACTCACCTTCCATCCTCTCTGGAGTGACTGAGCCTGCTCCACTGGGAGGGCGCTGGCGGTTCCCAGAGTGACTGAGGCTAGGAGGTGTCACCCCATACGATGTGTACTGGAGGAGGGCATCCAGAAGCCAAAAGCAGTCTGCGAAGTCAACAAGCCTGTTCAGGAATTCTTTTTTTTTTCTCAGACAGAGTCACGCTCCTGTCACCCGGTGCAGTGGCGCAATCATAGCTCACTGCAGCCTTGAGCTCCTGGGCTCAAGTGATCCTCCTGCCTCAGCCTCCCGAGTAGCTGAGACTGCAAGCACATGACCCCATGCCTGGCTAATTTTTTATTTTTTGCAGAAATGGGTCTGGCTGGTCTCAAACTCCTAGGCTCAAGTGATCTTCCTGCCTCAGTCTCCCAAAGTGCTGGGATTATAGGTGTGAGCCACCACACATGGCCCGGAATTTAGCTTTTAAAAAGAAATCTCTAAAGGAATTTTTTTTTTAAGTTAGTCCCCAAAAGAGGGGGAAATGGGAGTTCAGAAGTCACAAATTTAGGCCAAAGTAAATCCAATACGTTCCAGATTCCCCTATTCTCGTAAGACATGCATTCTCAGTGGCCCAGCCCAGCCAGATCGGCACACACAGGCCTGACCTGACCAGGGCTCCACTCCCCAGTGCCTCGTGGCTCCAAGTGGTCAGCACCACTGTCCACCAGGCTGTACCAACTGCCTGAGTGCCACACTCAGCTTCTCATGGATGGGGGCAGAACGGAGTTCATTCAGAGACAGTGAGACCATGTGACACCCACTGAGAAAAGAAGGGCCTGAGAGCGGGGGCTCAGGGGCAACAGGGAGAGGAGAACGGGGAGCCATGGCTCCTGCTGCGTCCCAGAGGCTCTCCTGGGGAGAAGGAACTGTACTGACACCCCAGGGCATGAAGGCAAGGCCCACCACCCATGGAGCATCTGTTCACTTGAGCTGGGCTTCGAGTCGGCAGGGCCCTGACCACTGAAAGTGCGACAACAGAGAAAGGGCAGTTTGTTTTCGGGGACACCTCAGAGTCGAGGCACTGGGCTAGCAACAGCTTCTGTTCACAAAGGATCCTTTCTGAGCGCGAAAGCGCCACCCGGTATTGAAACCTGGAGCTTCTGTTTCCATCTTGTTTCTCCTGTGTCTGCCCCTTCAAGTCCCATTAACATCAACCTGGACTAGACAAGATCCATGCAAGAAAAATGCCATTAAGTCCTCTTCTCTCATTAAAGGGTGCTTCCGGTCAAGTATTTAATGGCCCTGAAAGATTAAAAAAGCTACCATTTTAAATTTAAGGCCTAGGACCATCTTTGCAGGCATTTAAAATTTAATACAGATTCTTACCAGGAGATCTCAGGTCTTAAAATCTCTGTGGAGATAAAACATTAATCTCCTTTAACTGTGACTTTAACCCTCACTTTTTATTTTTATTTTATTTTATTTAAACAGTGTCTTTCTCTGTCACCCAGGCTGGAGTGCAGTGGTGCGATCTTGGCTCACTGCAACCTCCATCTCCTGGGTTCAAGCAACTCTCCCGCCTCAGCCTCCTAAGTAGCTGGGATTACAAGCACACGCCACCACGCCTGGCTAATTTTTGTATTTTTAGTAGAGACGGGGTTTCACCATGTTGGCCAGGCTGCTCACGAACTCCTGACCTCATGATCCACTCACCTCGGCCTACCAAAGTGCTGGGATCATGGCCGTGAGCCACCGCACCCAGCCCGTTTTTGATTTTTAAAAAGACCCATCCCAGTCTAGGGATTTACATAAATGCCAGGAATGTAGTCAACTTCAGCCTGAAACGGATGGGCACACACACACCTCTCAGTGCATGCTCTCAGGGCCTCGTTCCTGTCACTCACCACCTGCCCTCTGCCCCAAGTTCCCCAGTGGTCACAGTGCGTTAGAAGGCTGCCCTTCAGTCCTGGTGGTGTCCTCATCTTACCAAAGTGCTTACTATGGAGCACTTTTACCATTCTTTTTCCCCTTTACAGAATGAGAAAACTAGTCTGTGCCCAACCTTAAGCCCCCTGATCTAAACGATGCATCGAGAGACTGAAAAAGAGCGGAGGGAAGAGGACTGGTGTGCCCATTTGCCTTCCCTTCACGCCTCAAGATAACAAAAGCTCTTCACTGATAAAAGCTCAGAGAAGCCCAAATTCCAGGTCTGGAAGGACAGCCAAGAACCAGCCCTCCAGGAAAAGAATGTGTCAGACCAGAGAAGGGCGCCCCCACATGGCAGTGCCCACAAAGTACAGGCAGCACGGGGCAGGAAGCCCGGGAGGGGCAGGCCCCAAAGAAGTCAGGAAAGGGGCTCTCCACCAGAATGCGGGGATCCCGCCTCCACTGACCTCAGGAAGGTGAAGATGGAGAAGAGGCAATATGGCCCGAAAAAGTAGTTTTGTTTTGCTTATTAAATGTGTGCAGACTCAGACACCTATCAAAATATTCCAAGCAATCAAAGTGACTGCAACGTCTCCAGCTGAGCCTGGCTCAAGTGAACAGATGTCGGCTGATCTGCCAGCATCTCACAGCGCCTTTCCAGAGACAAAGGGAAGAAAGGATCTGAGTGCTGAAGTCACTAAGCCCATTTGCGGTTTTCATACCCTTCTGTCGGTGACTGTCATCCAAGCAATTGGAGTCCCCATACAGTACAATCCGGCCACCACCCTCAGCTGGAATCTGATAAAGTCCCAAAATGGGGACGTTTTCAACAACTGCTGTTTCCTGCTTTAAAACCTCCAATCCTGAAACAACACAACAAAAACAACAGACGTGAGAGTGTCCACTGAGCAGTGTTACTGCCTGAGATTTCATCCACATGACAAATAAACCACATTTACAAAATCTAATATTCAATTAAGACATTGCAAATTTTTAGAACAGAAAAGCCTTAAGAATAAGCCTTTTAGAATAGAAATGTCTTAAGAGCCATTAATTTGTTTCAGCAAAATTCACTTTGTATTTCCATATCTATCCACTTTCATTTTTACTTGCCATGGCGGTACATAATATTCACAATTGTAAAGGTACTGCCTCTCTCTATCTTAAAAAAAAAAACCTAAATTTTGTCTCCTCTTATTATCCTGAAAGGCCTATGTTTTCAGACAGTTACACAAAGGGCAGCCAGCAGCTCTTGCTAACGGTTTCTCTATGAATACAGTAATATATACTAATATCCAGATTTCATGTTTTATTATGAAAAACTAGGACAAATGTAACTAATTTTTAAAGTATTTCCACATATTTTTAATTTAGGTTTAAGACATTGGTTACATTAATTTCACACAGACACATGTTCCAACAGCACAGCCTCCTATCTTTGCCCAGATGACATAATTTAAAATTTGTAATGAATCAAGAAGTCAAAAATGTATAAATGCCACAGGCAGCATCATCAGCGGCACCACCAGATAATCTAGGAGTCTCTGCCCCTAATTCAATTGCTTTCCTCAGCACTAGAACATGATGTATGTCTTCATCCGAATCTAGTATTCTCCGTGTTGATAACCTCTGAAATGTCTGTAGCTCTAGAAACGTGACATTCCCTGCTCTCTGTGCAGGAATCCTAGCAGGAGCTGAGTAGAAGAAAGAATACGCTTTTCTTTGGGAGAGGGAAGAAGTCAGGAGAAACTGGAACACATTCACCGCCATTTGCCTTATGGTATTTGATGGGAGTTTTATTTCTGCCATCAGGGTCTTTTCTGATGAGGCATAACCCAAATTTCTATTTTCAAATTCTTATTTTGTACCCAAAAGATTATTCAATTTAAAGTCTTTACGGGAATAAAATGCCCCTTAAAAAAATTTCATTTTCGCACTGTAGTAGAACACCAAAAGAAAGCATGTATCCTTAAATCTACTTCTGATTCTCCCCACCCACCAACCAAAAACAAGGATCTTCCAGAGGGTACAAGCCAATGAGACCACCGCTTTGAACCCTTGCTTATAGCTAGGACCTGGAGTGATACTGTCTACGAGAAATGCTTTTAGAAAGAATCACTAACCCGTGGCCAAGTGACTGTGAAAACAATCATTATGTGCCTAAAGTTGAAATATAACCCTCTGAAACACAGATCTAGTTACTGATCAACCTTGCTTTTGATAAAAGGAAAAAATCCCTTCCAGGTAATATAAAAATAAATTCTATATTCCAGTTGCAAGTAGTAAGGTGAGAAATCCTCTCTTTTCATCGTTTTCAACTAATAAAACTATCCTTAACCTCCACGTACAAAAAATGGCAACCTTTACAATGGAGGGGGCCTCTCATTCTGAAATACACAGTATCAACTTGCATGACAAAAATGAATCTTGTACATTTTCACAAGCCTATTGTTTGGGGCACGTTAACAGTCTCAAAGCTCCAGCACCCACATGTGAAAGCAGACACACGTGGTTCAAAATGACAGCTCTGGGCTGATAGCTCACAGGAAGGCTGTACTGTGGCTTCTGCTCACCTGCCCATACCCTCCTGCACCTGGCTTTCCAGAAGGCAGAGGCAGCTACTCCCACTGCTCTCCAGCTCACCAGGTGGGCACGGTGCACTAAGCACAGGGTGCATCACGAATACCAGTTCTAGGAGAGCTTCCTGGGTGATGCCTGTACACAGCTGAAGCAAAACTGCATGCAAACACTGCTCTTCAGAGAATTCTGAGAGGCTGCTGTATAATGAATGTTTCTTATCTTTAAACAGTTCAGAACTCCAAAACATGGTCAAAATTTTTCTAAAATCTTGGTAATCTGGCAATCACAGAAGCAGAACAATTCATAAAGGATAAAAAAAAAAATTCATCAAGTAACCTTGAAGGTGGTTTTTTTTTTTTTTTTTTTTTTTTTTTTTTTTTGAGACGGAGTCTTGCTTTGTTGCCCAGGCTGGAGTGCAATGGCATGATCTTGGCTCACTGCAACCTCTGCCTCCTGGGTTCAAGTGATTCTCCTGCCTCAGCCTCCTGAGTAGCTGGGACTACAGGTGCGTGCCACCACACCCGGCTAAATTTTTGTATTTTTAGTAGAGACGGGGTTTCACTGTGTAAGCCAGGATGGTCTTGATCTCCTGACCTCGTGATCCGCCTGCCTCAGCCTCCCAAAGCGGCCAGTACCATTCAAGTAATAGTGCAATAAATTTTAAAAGAAACCAAAACATCAAATGAGCATGGGAGTTCTTATTCGGGTGATAAAATTGTTCTGGAAGTAGACAGTGGTGATGCTTCCACAATTTTGTAAATACACTAAAAACCACTGAATTGTACACTTTAAAAGGGCAACTGTTACGGTATGTACACTAATAAAGCTTTTATTAAAGAGAGACAGAGATGAGAGACAGAGAGAGAAGTGGGGGGAAAAGGGAGAGAGAGAAAGCAGCAGCAAAAGGCCCATGAATGGCACCCTTTACCTTGGTCCTTGAAAGTCTGTGTTATCACGACGCCATCTTCTGGAAACTTCGCGATGCTGCACCCCGACGCATAATACACTAGGAAAGAGCGTTCAAAGTCAAGGGAACGCAGGAACGCTGAACGCTTTAATAAATAATAGCTACTCATTTACCCAAAATACATTCTTCAGATGCTATGTATTTTTTTTAATTGTTTTTAATCTTGAGGGAGGAGCTGCTATTGCCTTGTCACACAAAGTACAAGTAATCACCTCAAAATTCAAGTGAAAAACACTACTAACATCAGGTTTCTGAATATATTTTATAATTCAAGGAAAAATATTAATATTAGGTTTCTGAATAAATGTTAAAATTCAGAGCAGTCAAAGGCTCAAAACAAGCTGCCCAGACCTGCAGAATGGGTATAAGAATGCTCAAGATGTTCTTCTCAAAACCAGCTACCAAAACCTTATCTGTGGGGAAACTTCCTACATGAGAAACACAAAGTTACTTCATGAATAGAACTTTGTAAATAATTAGGAAGCTAGGAGGTAGTTCCTATTTAGGACTATTACATAAAGACTCTAATAGGTAGCACCAAAATTAGGAATGGCTACATAAAATATTTTCATTAAAAAAAATCTGGATAAAACTAGAGTCTCACAGATGTACTTCTGAAAATACTGATGAGTTCTTTCCACAGACTCCACTAACTGAGGGATCATCATTTTCTTTCTCAAGAAACCTAGACCTCAGAGGTGTACAACTTCTGTTCTCACACCTAAGACCACGCCCCCGGGAAACACACAGAGCCTTACTGTCATGGTTGGCCAGCGTGAACTCTCCTTCATACAGGCCATCGCTGAACCCCATGTTCCACACAGACAGCAGCTCATTCAGAGCTGGGATGTTAGCTCCTCCAGTATCCGGCATCCACCACTGCCTGGGAAAGTGGTAACAGACACACAGGGAACAGGGAACGAAGACACCCCATACACAGTTATTTAGTCTCTATGACAAAACTCAATTTCTCCTGCCATAATCCAGTCCTTCCACATTAAGGTTTCAACGGAAACCAACTGTCTGGGTTTGGGTAAAACTGCAAATGTAAATGCTTCTGCTGATGTGCAGAATTAATTAAAGCGAAATTTATTTTATGAAATGAAAATCAGTACTTCACTGAAACACACCAGAGATAACTGCTTAGCCTAGACCCAGCAAAGCTCAGTGAAGGAAAAGGAGAAAGAAGCACAGAAAGATTCAGTCACAGATTCTAAAGAAACCAATTCAAAACATAAAGGTGATTATGTTTATAATATATTGGGAATCCTTGATCCCAATTAACGGGAGGACATTTTCCCCTTGAGTAAATTAATTACTATAAATATAAGTAAATTAGTTATTGTAAATACACAATAATTAAATATAAAATAATTAATTTACTCGAAATATTCTTTAAGTAACAGTTCCTTTGGTGCATTTAAGTTTATATATACTCAGTAATAGAGTGAGAGTGGAGAAGAATTAAACAGAAATTTAAAGTAGAAGTATCTCATATCTAAGATCAACAAGGAAAGACAACCCTCTATATTATTAATAGTACTCACGGTCAGTAAATGTCTTACTTTATGAGCAACTTTCAAGAACATGAGCAACTTTCAAGAACATCTCTACTGTATAAAGGACTATTTTCTTTTTTGTGTGTTTTATTTTTCCTCTTTGAGATAGGGTCTCTCTGACACCCAGGCTGGAGTGCAGTGGCTTGATCTCAGCTCACTGCAGCCTTGGCCTCCCAGGTTCAAGCGATCTGCCCAACTCAGCCTTCCAAAGTGTCTGGGATTACAGGCATGAGCCACCGCACTCAGTTGAAAGGGTTTTTTTTCTAATCAAGCTCTCTGAATATGTCTGTACTAACTGAAAGACCACCAACAGGTCAAATCATCACGTAAGTATTTGCTGGGTAGAATTTAATTCACCAAAAGTCACATTTCTTATACAAACACCAATGCATATCATCAGTACCTTGTGTTTTCATCATAAAACTTCACTTTTCTCATAACGGAAGTGTTGTACCAGTCACTGAAGATGACTAGCGAGAGGCCATTGTCCACGTCCCTCCGGAGCTTGGCAATCTCTTCGGGAAAGTACTCCTCCTCACTGTCCACCATCAGCAAAGTGCCTGGTGAACAAAGAACCAAGGCTGGGAACTGTCACCTCTGAATGACAGGACACCACCGCTGCAGAAACACAGTGTGTCACCGGGTCCATGTCTCAGGTTACTGACACCTAACAGTCTGGTTTGTGCCGCCCTGTACCACTTTAAAAGGGGCTATAAAAAGTAGAGGACCAGGGTCCAGCAATACACAGGGACTAACTGTGATCTGATTTCATTTGTGGTGCTCAGGATAACGATTTTTCACTCACTTGAAAAGGAGCAAAATATATGGCAGAGCTGCTTTTAACTTAAAAGAAAAAAGAGTACGAATGCCCCTGTCTCCAATCAGTCTGTCTTGTATTTCAGCTGAACGTCACACCCACCAACACCTGTTTCAGAGCCTCACCCCAGGCTCACCCAGCTGTGGAACCCACGGTGCATACTCCCTTCGTAGCTATCACTGAAAACTGGGATTCACTCCTCAAACATTTAACAGACATCCACAGTGGGCGGAAAGACCATCTGGCTAGCACAGCATCGCCACTTACCATACTGACTGGCATCAAAACATGTGAAGGGGGCCCCGAGGACCTCCACAAAGTAGCCCATGCTTCTCAGATGCTGGTACATATCCCTGAAATTGGTGTGGATGTGATCACCATTCCTGAAAAACAATAGGCCACAGCATTAAAATGATCAATCTTTACTGGCAATAAAGGCATATCCGGCCACAGGGCTGCCTCTGCAGGAGCACCATGCCGTGGCCCACAGAGAAGGCCTGGATGGCTGGCCCACTGGCATAGGCTTCAGCTTAGGAGACCTGTGTGCTCTGACCTGGACACATGGAAATGGCTGATAAGAAGGAACTATGTGCCTGGCAGGTGCATGAAAGAGACAAAATGACAGAAGAAATGGCCAAAGACATGTTTAAAGTGTACTAGACCATCGCTGTAGCGGTGGCATTCATGTCAATTGCTGGCAACCATCTGCGTCTGACAGAAGAGCTGAGCAAACGGCCGCAGGAGAGCAGGGACGTTGGAACAAGCCACGCAGGGTCACGGTGCTAAGACAGTGGCAGAGCTAACTGATATCACTGACACTGGTCAACCTTCCATCCCCATCCCTCCCAAATGTGCTCACTTTCCTATGGGACACTGTATACACCCTCTAGGGGTCACCCCATTCTCACTTCCCAGCCCCCCAGCACCTACTCCTCAGCAGCACAGACTCCAGGTGCTCTTCTCCAGGCCCACAGGCTCGCCTTGGTCTATGAACTTCCCACCACTTCCTGTCTACCCGTCTCTGGTCTGAGCCCCTCCAATCTGGCTGCCAGAGACATCTTATTTTAAAAGGCAAATCTGACTCTATAACTATCCTGGTCACATCTTCAGTGCTTCCCCTTCCCCTACTTTCAGCATGGAGTTCAAACTTAGTCCAAACATGAAAGCAGAAATGAGCTTGGCTAATGGGCCAAGAGAAAGTCAGCCCAGCTGCCCTGCAGGGAACAGGCACGGGGAGAGGAGGTATAGGGACTGCGGGGGAAGCAGTGCCAGATTCTGAAGGGCTGCATGGGTCACACCAGGGGGCTTGGCTAGGTGAGGAAGTCAGAATAGGCAGTCACTGGAGAGCTTGAGGCAAACTGTTAGCATCTATGTTTTAAAAAGACTACCAAGGTTGCTACAAGAGGAGTGGAATTTAGGGCAACAATAGCAACACAGTGACATTCAGGAGCTACTGATGCCGTCCAGGCAAGAGATGACAATGGCCTGGACTAGGCTGGGAGAGGGGAGAAGGCCAGGATGGAATGATCCAGGATGTAGTCTGAGGGTAAGACTGACGGATTTGCTGACTGGCTCAATGGGAGAAGGAAGGAAAAGAGAACAGTTAAAGGGAACTTCAAGCTTTTACTGCACAATCATACTTGTGAAAGTTTCAAAAGAGAAGTCAGGCTGCCCTAAGAGCATGGCAAAGGCCTGAACATCGCAGCATCACCAGAGTCCAGGCTCCATGAGAAGCTGAGCAACATCTCCTTTCCAAGAGCTGTGGGAACAGTGGTGCCTCCTCCCACCACGGAGGCTGGGGAGGTGAAGTGCATCCTGTGGGGTGCTTACCAGTCTAAAGGGTCATTCTTCATCCTTAAATTATCCCTGGGGAAATAGCCAGGCGGATAGCGGAGGTTGTGGTACTGATCCCAGAGAACTCTCTTGCTTCGTGGGGGAGTGGGAATTATCTTCACTTTAATGGGAAGCTTTACTGTTGAAGTCTGTTCTGCACCATTTTTTGACTAAAAAAAAAAAAGAAACTTGAAATGCCCTCACTGCCCAGAACGAAACTTTCAGCTTTAAAAACATCATTTATATTTATCAATTTAACCTAAAAAATTTGAACACAAGAATTTCCAATAACAAATGTCTGATAAAAGATTCACGTATCACAACTAAGTCTATTCAAACACCTAAAGAGTTTAAGAGTTAAAATTTAAGGCATATTCTATTAATAAAAACTACTAGAGCCTCATAGGATTAACCCTACATTTCCTTTTAGAGAAGGTATATTTTTGGTGCACTTCTTTGGAGCTTGAAATCTGGTACAAAACAGTCTTCTCTGCTGTTGTGTGGCCACAGAATGGCAAGCACTAGCACTCGCTGATTGAGCTAGTTCTTCAAACTCCAGCAGCTCCGGAGGCCCTGGAACCACCAATTGTGGCCATTGAGGCTAAGCCTATCTGTCAACTGTACTTCCAACGGAGACCCCAGGCATTTGGCCTGTCCCTCCCTGAAAGGTGATGTCCAACAGCTAAGAAAACAAGCCACTTTCCCGCATGTCCTTGCCTCTGTCTCTGCTGGGGAAGCCACAGTGATCATGACGTGGCCCTGAGCAATGCCTTCCCAGGAAGCCGCTTTCTTGGTCACAGAAATGGAGATGGCCAGGTAGCCCGACCAAGGCCATAAGACCGAGGAGTAGGAGAAGGCGACTTCAATGTTGTCTCCGTTCTGTGGCAAATAGGGCTGCCAGTCAGGCTGCAGGAAAAAGAAATGAGGCAAAGGCTGAAGTGAAAACCTCCAAGAGAAAACACGTGGAAACCAGAAAAACTCAATTCTTACCAAAACTGGTTCTGAGAAATATTTCTTTAAATAGGGGAAAATAAAATTTATACACAGATACTAAGTAACTACAACCAAAGTAACCTGTGGACTGCCTGGAACATACCACTAGAAAAGTCTAGAAACCGCTATTTCTGACAGCCTCCAATTTTATGGAGACTTTTTTTTTTTCCACTATAAAACAGAGGAACTTTTGTCAAAAGTTCTTTGATGAAGAACTTTATCTGGCTGAGAGAACTTACACAGATGAAAACTCTCAGATTTAAGGTTATTTCCCAATTAGTTGTATGCTTAAAAAAATCCCATTAATTGAAAGTAGTAACATGACAGGGATACCAGCTGTCCAGAGTCACAGTCTGAAGCTAGACACAGGTGGCCGGAGGAAGGGCTGGCTCAGCTGCGAGATGACCACCCTTCTCCTCTCCAGGTGGGAGAAAAGCAGAAAGGGAAGCATGAGCAGAGGCCATCTGGAAGAGACGCCAACGAGAGCTTGCAACTAACCAGTATTTCAGATGAATCTAAATGACTCATTTCCCTCACGGTCCACACAGCCAGAACTTACTTCCCAAGTAAGCCAGTGTGTTAAGAAAAAAGTAAGAAAAAGAAAAATATCTGTAGGATACGGTGTCCCAAATAATGAGGAAGAAAAGGGATTTTTAAAGAATGCTCTTGGGGCCACTGGTTTGCAAGTGAAAAACTTTCGCTCATCTCTTGTAACACATACCAAATTAACACATATGAAAGAATTAAATATTTAACAATCATATACATAAAAATTAGAAACAATTGAAATTTTATTCTATCTCTGGAAGGATGTTTCTCATCTGTAAAACAACAGAAATCATAAAACATAAAAATTCAACTACATGAAATGTAAAACTTTTACAGAAGCAAAAAAAATCCCCACCACAATTAAGTAATATTAAAGGGAAAAGAACATCACCTGGAGGAACATTTTGCTTAAAACACAGCAACGGTTAATTTCTCTACGACAGGACGATCTTGTTAGGTTGATAGAGATAATCCCAATTCCAGGAGAAAAATGGGTTAATGAAATGAACGTGTAACTCATACAAGAGGAAACACAATTCGTAAACACACCAAAGATATCCATCCCACAAAGAACTGAAGTGCACATTACACAAGGCACCCTCTAAGTTGAAAGCTGAAAGATGTACCATCTAGAACAGCCACATGCCCAGCAACAGATGAACGGAGAAACACCACGTGGCCGACCCGCCCAGTGGAGCACTACTCCGCGTGGAAAGCAGTACGGCACTGACAGCGCCACGGCGTGGACACACCGTAAAAACCTGAAGCTGAGGGAAGGAAGCCGGGCACAAAAGAACAGATGCTCTAGGATTCCATTGATATGAGAAGTCCAGAACAGGCAAGCCCACAGAGACAGAAAGCAGGCTGGTTGCCAAGGGCTGGAGGAAGGAAGAAGGAGTGGCTGACAATGAGTATTAAGGTTTCTTTTAGGAAATGTTCCTGAAGGAGATGTTGGCACAACCTTGTGAATATACTAAAACCCACCGAACTGTATGACCTAAAAGGGTGAATTTCATGGTACGTGGATTTTATCTCAATTTTTAAAAACACTACTGGAATAAAAACACTTTAAAAGGCAAATCCCCCAGTGAAGGTCTGGTGGAGCCACCTTCTCCTGAACCCCACTGGCAGCAGTCTAAGCTGACATAACTCTACTGGACAGAATTGGGTAGGATGTGCCAAGAGCCATCCTTGACTGTTCACACCCTCTGATTCAGGGAGCAAATCCAGGGAGTTTATGTTAAAGACATAATTCAAAAGAAAAGAAAACCATATATGCAAAAATATTCAGTGAAATGTTTATAGTTGAAAACTACTTAACAGTTCAAAGGAAAATAGTAAACAAATTATAATTTACTATTTCTACATAAACAACCATTAAGAAGTATACTGGTGCCATGCATAGTTGAATTTTTCTTTTCTTTTCCTTTTTACAGACAGAGTCTTGCTCTGTTACCAGGCTGGAGGGCAGTGGCATGATCTCGGCTCACTGCAACCTCCGCCTACTGGGTTCAAGCGATTCTCCTGCTTCAGTCTCCCGAGTAGCTGGGACTACAGGTGTGTGTTACCACGCCCAGCTAATTTTTGTATTTTTAGTAGAGACAGGGTTTCACCATGTTTGCCAGGATGGTCTCGATCTCTTGACCTTGTGATCCTCCCACCTCGGCCTCCCAAAGTTCTGGGATTACAGGCTTGAGCCAACATGCACGGCAGTTGAATTTTTCAATGTTTACGATATAATGAGAACCACCAAAAAAATTGTAAATTTTTGACAGTTGCACAATGATAACAAAAAAGTAAGTATTGCAGAAAAGGGCTGGAAAAGAATATTTAAAAAACAGTGGCCAAGTTAGTATTCTAAGGCTGGAAGCGAGTTTTCTATTCTTTTTCTCTATTTTTAATTATTGTGATAATGTCTATGCAGTTAAGATTTTTAAAAATTTACAAAACAATATTTAAAAAAAAAGACTATCTTTCAAACACATTAAAGGATAAAATACTGGCAGGCGCGGTGGCTCACACCTGTAATCCCAAGACTCTGGGAGGTTGAGGTAGGTGGATCATCTGAGGTCAGGAATTCAAGACCAGCCTGGCCAACATGGGGAAACCCCGTCTCTACTAAAAGTACAAAAAATTAGCCAGATGTGATGGCAGGCACCTGTAATCCCAGACACCTGGGAGGCTGAGTCAGTAGAATCGCTTGAACCTGGGAGGTGGAGGTTGCAGTGAGCCGAGATCGTGCCATTGCACTCCAGCCTGGGCAACAGGAGCGAAACTCTGTCTCAAAAAAAAAAAAAAACAAAAACAAAAACAAAAAGAATGAAATACTACAACTGGGCCTTTAATTATAGGCGCAAAATTGTATAGATGAAAAATCAAATGTAATTAGCTGACTTAGGAGCCAAACTCAAGACGCCAAAGCAAAAAAGCAAAATTGGTTTAATTAATTTATGCCCTGACTTACTCTGTAACAGACTTAGGAGATAACAAATCACTACTTCCAACAGCTCTGGCACCCTAGACAGGGCTAGTTCCTTTTTTTTTTTTTTTTTTTCCCAGACAGGGTCTTGCTCTGTCACCCAGGCTGGAGTGCAATGGCATGATCTTGGCTCACTGCAGCCTCAACCTCCTAGACTCAAGTGATCCTCCCACCTCAGCCTCCTGTGTATCTGGGACCACAGGCACGTGCCACCATCCCTGGCTAATTTCTTTATTATTTGTAGAGACAGGTCTCACTTTGTTGCTCAGGCTGGTCTTGAAGTCCTGGGCTCAAGTGATCCTCTCTCCTCGGCCTAGAACTTTTCCTTTTTTTGAGTTATTTCTCAGCAGAAATAACTATGGCCTAAAGGTCTGGGCTGTGTCTAAGTTCACCATCAAGTCAGAGACCAAGTCAGAGAGAAGTTTCACCTTATCTACAATTCTTCCTGTGACTCCCATGCCGTTGAGGATGGTGACATTAACAACTGTCGGCATTCCTCCATAGTAGATGGGCTGGGAGCAGTAGGGCCACATGTAGGGACACTCAGTCAGATCTATGTAGCTGGGGCTCAAACTGAAATAAAGAATACAGTGTTAGAGTAGATCATATGAGAAAACTTCAATGAAGCAACACAACTGTACCAGAAAGAGTTAACAAAGCAGACGGAGCTTGAGAAGGGCTTGCTTACAGGGATGCCCTAGGCTGGCATCTGGGGACTTGGCTCTGGAATGCTCCGGCACAGATAAGGCCTCTGTGCCAACCTGCTGTCTACACAGATAGTGCGATGTGCAGGGACACCTCTGCTTTTGCAAGTCTGGAGCTGTGGGAGTTGTGACTGGCAGAGAATGAGTATGTGACCAGCCCTAATGGAAACTTGGACTTGAGTCTCTAGAGGGCTTCCCTGGGCACAAACATGTACACATGTCAATGCAGTCTGCTGCTGGGAAAGGGGCCAGCTCTGTGAGACCCCACCTGGCAGGAGAGAGGGGAGAGCTTAGGAAGCTGTGCCTGGATTTCTCCAGGCTCTCTCCGTGTGAGGTGTGTTTTTCCCTTACAAAGCCGCTGTGCGTCCTTGCTGTGCCACTACAATGAATCTTAGCTGGGAGTGTGACCACAGGCTGAGTCCCATGAGTCCTAAAGCGCCGAGCGTGGGAGAGGTGCTGGGGAACCTGACGTAATTTGTATCAGAAGTGCTGACACAAGTGCTCTGGCAATTATGTTGGTTTCATGGTTTCCCCTTATCTGAACTGAGTTTGTGTTGGGTTCACATCACTCCTAGTGCAGCAGCGGTGTCAGCTACGCCCGAACAGGTGAAAAGACAGGCAAGAGACAAATGTTTCAAGCAAGACGTGACCCAAGACGGCCTCCCTGAGAGCACCAGGCACATGTGGATCCTGCTTCTTAAGCTGCACCCACGTGCAGTGGGCATGAGGCTCTGCTCAACTGCTTCACCTCATTACAGGAGATGCCAGCCTTTCTCAAACAGCAACTACAGTATAAGGAGTATTTTTTATTAGTTTGTAATAACAAAGATGTATCTGGGCCAACTGAATTGCTACATAAGAAACCAAATGGAGTATCTTTAGGGACACTGTGACTTTCACAGGCAGTTATAATCAACAAATATCATAGTTAAGTCATCTAAATAGATACCAGCTTCACAAATCTAAAGTTCACAAAAAAAGAAAAGGAAATAGGTACCACCTAGTTTTAAAAATCTGAATGGATTGGCCATGTGACCACAATTGTATGCATCAGCAAAGGTATCTGTTCTACCTGAAATGTGTTTGTAAACTTTGCTGGTAACTGTGCTCTGTAATCAGTTTAATTCAACTACTAATTCAACATGATTTAACTAAGAAATCATTATCAGCAAACAGAATTCAACATCATATTAAGAAAACAACACCGCAAAACCAGTGGGATTTATTTCAGAAATGTAATATGGGAAACTCATTAACATCATAAACCATATATACTAATAGGTCTAAAGTATTCATATGATTACCTTTCTAGATGCTGAAAAAGCCTACAAAATTCAATCCACAGTCCTGATGAAAACACTAAAAAAAACAGCACTAGACAGATAATCTACCAAAAAAAATACACACACACCCCTACCTTAGGGATAAATCCAGCATCTTAATTAACAGAGAAACACAAGAGGCATTTCCATTAAGATTAGGAACAACAAAAGGATAGCCACTATCTCCACTGTTGTTCAACACTGTGCTAGAGATACCAGCCCATGTAAGTAGACAGAAAATAATCAACGAAGCCTTAAGAATCGATAAGGAAGACGTAAAACTATCTTTATTTCCATATGACAGGTTAGTATACCTGGAAAACCCGAGAGGTGCAATAATAAAACTAACTCAAACAATAATTCAATTAGGTAGCAGGATATAAAATTAACATATAGAAATAAATCAGCCAGTTAGAGAATATAAAAGAAGAGAAAACCCCATCTACAACAGCAACAAAAAGATTATAAATACTTAAACTTACCAAGAAATGTGTAAAACCTATATGAAGACAACTGTAAAACCTCCTGGAAGACACACAAGACTTGAGCAAACGGAAATACATCCTTTGCTCTTAGACAAAATAACAGCACTGTAAAAATACTACTTCTAAGTTCATTTAAAATTTGATGCAACAAAAACTCCAACAAGCTTCTCTCATAGAATTAAGTAAGTTGATATGAAAATTCATATGAAGAAAACAAACATGTAAGCATAGCCAAGAAGGGCCGGGTGCAGTGACTTACACGTGTCATCTCTTTGGGGGCACTTTGAGAGGCCGAGGTGGGAGGATGGCTTGAGCCTAGGAGTTCAAGACTAGCCTGGGCAACATGGCGAAACCCTGTCTCTACTAAAAATAGAAAGATGAGTCAGGCGTAGGGGTGTGTACCTGCAGTCCGCCTACTTGGAAGGCTGAGATGGGAGAATCACCTGAGCTCAGAGGGCAGAGGTTACAGTGAAGCAAGATCATGTAACTACACTCCAGCCTGAGCCACAGAGCAAGACCCTGCCACAAAAAAAAAAAAGAAAGAAAAAAGAATACTCAAGAAAACACTGAAAAAAAAAAAATACAAGAGGAACTAGCACTAACAGACATTAAAAACATGCTACAAAGTATTTATAATCAAAACAGTGTGGTACCAGTACATGGACAGACAGACCAGTGGAACAGAATGGAAACCTCAGGGATAGACCTAATACACATGAAAACTTAATACATAATAAAGACAGTATCTCAAATCACTGAGGCAAAGATGAACTTTTTAATCACAAGAGCTTTAACAAATGGGTGGCCATTTGGCAAAAGAAAAAATTAGATCCATACTTCCAAACAATACACAAAAATAAAACTCCAAATGGATCAAGGAATCTCAAGTAAATAAAAGAAAGCAAACAAGTATTAGAAGAAAACATGGGTGCATTTCTCTTTTATCTACCTCAGTGCAGAAAAAGACTTTCTAAGGACTCAAAATCTAGAGGCATCAGCAGAAGAGTAACAAATGTGACTATTAAAAAACAACAACTGCATGGCAAAAACACCTTACATTAAGTCAAAAGACAATGACAAAGTGGCAGAAAAATCTGCAACATGCATCCCTGACACAGGGTTACTAACCCTAATATATTGAGAACTCTGAAGAGGGGCCAAAAACCCCATTGAAAAAGAAATGAACAGACAATTCACAAGAAAGGTAAAAAAAAAAAAAAAAAAAGCTCTTAAACATAGACTTAGGTGTTCAAACTCATTCATAAATAGAGAAACGCGAATTAAACAATACTGAAATACTATTCCTTACCAATCAGATTTGTAAAAGGTAACAAGTATGACAGAACATTCTGTCGGTGAGGCTCTGGGGAAACCGGCACTCACGCACACTGCTCACACAACACAAACAGGCACAACCCTTCCGCAGAGAAACAAAGCAATGCCTAACAGAGTTACCCAATGCTCTCAACGCTGACCAGCAATGCCACTTTACCTAACAGAGCTACCAGACGCTCTCAACCTGGACCAGCAGTGCCACCTTACCTAAGAGAGCTACTGGACACTCTCAATGCTGAGCAGCGTAAATTTTTAGGAATTTACCCTGAAGGAACACCTCCAACAAAACTAAGACACACAGGCCTGAGGTTATTCATTGCAAGTTTATAATTACAAAATACTGGAAACAATTTAAAAGCCCACATGTAGACAAGTAATAGCTTAAACAATTGTACATTCACAGGATATGATTGTGAAAAAGGAAGAGAATCTCTATGCACTGACGTGGAGAGATTTCCAAGACGTTAAGTGAAAAAAGCAGAATCCAAAAGAATATCCACAACAATGCTATCCTTCTATGTATGTGCTCATTTCTGGGGTGGCAGGGGCGGGGGGAAGGATAAACCCAAACTTGATGTGATCGTTACCTAAGGCATGTGTGGAAGCCTGGTAGAAATAATGAGCGAATGGGAACTGACATGGTTTGGATGCTCGTCCCCTCCAAGGTTCATGCTGACTTGTAATCCCCAATGTTGGAGGTGGGCCTGGTGGGAGGTGATGGGATCATGGGGGCAGATCCCTCATGGCTGGTTTAGCACCATCCCTTTGGTGATAACTGAGTTCTCGCTCAGTTCAGGCAAAACCTGGGTGTTTAAAAGTCTGGGACCTCCCTACTCTCTTGCCATGTGATGTGCCGGCTCCCCTTCACCTTCTGCCATGATTGGAAGCTTCCTGAAGCCTCCCCAGAAGCAGGTGCTGGCACTATGCTTCCGGTACAGCCTGCAGAACCAAGAGCCAGTTGAACCTCTTTTCTTTATAAATTACCCAGTCTCAGGTATTTTTTTTATAGCAATGCAAGAACAAACTAACACATCCTTAGAACCACAGTAATGTTTCACACACCCAATAAGTTCTAATCAATCAGGATGTGGGGGAAATCTAAAAAGGAATACAAATATGAATAAATGAGTCCAACTGTACTAAAAATAGACACCAAGGAAAGAATTAACCTAAGTAACTGAAGAAAACATTATAACTATATTCTGTAGGGCCAAAGATAATGATGCACTATCAAAAATACTATATTTAAAAAATTCACAAAGACACGGGTTAGCAATTCCAAAGCTGCTCAGTATGTATATACTAGGACTAAGCAAATAAGTCAATATATTGTGGATAATGAGAGCCAGGCTTCTCACTGTTGGAGAATGGAGCTGAAACAGAGGTTTAACATGACCATCTCTGTAAACAAGAAATAAATAAATAAACAGAAACAAGGAGAGGGAAAGGCTGGAATGAACACTGAGATACTGGGTGGAACCTGGAGGTGGCATTCCTCATGTTTCCAGTACATACACCGATAGGCAGATACAGAAGCAGGCGTGTGTGTCTGTGCACGTGTCCATACACTGCCCAGCTCTGTCTGAAGAGTGCAGTAACCACTGTGAGCACAGCAGCTGTGAGCACCCCGAGTGCCCAGGTCTTGGTGTCTCAATACCATTAGAACAGGCCATCAGGAAAGACTTGCTTGGAGAAAGAACTGATACCAAGGCTAGAGCACAGAAGTGCATGACAGGACATCCTGCGCTGCCAAGAAGACAGAAGTGCTCAGAAAAGGCTGGACACATGCTGAAAACACACACAAGCCAACTAGACGGAGCTCCCAACAGCCAACTCTGGGACAATTTGAACGACCAACTAAATGATGATATTAATTACAATCCACAGAGTAAAATAAATATCTGTGCTTCCATACTGATATAAAGAACTGAACAAATAAATGGGACAGAAAGGACAGTTCTTCCTTCCAGCAAAGTTCCAGTTAATAAATACAAATGGAACAAAGGAAAAAGAAAATCATCATGTGTCAAAGTCCTCAGGAGTAATCACCAAAAGCAAGAACCATGAAGGCATGCTAACATGAGTGAGTGGAAGTATGTGAAGAAACAAGACCATCTCAAAACACGCCCCCATGAGACACTGAGAAGTCACAAAGGAAACAGGGGCTGCACAGTGGAGACATCTGGCAGGTGCCACCTCTGGCCCCACAGGGCCAGCAGCTCAGGTCTCCTCTCCAGGAGGACACCTGCAGCTGCTGCCCTCGGGTCCTCACACGTCTGTGCCAAGCCCATGCTTCCCCCCTGGGACTGCTCCCAGCCAATGACTAAGCACAGAGCAGGCACTAGGGCAGGCCCATTCCTGGGGGACACAGGACTCCTCCAACAGGCAATCTGGTTCAAGGATTTCCCATGAGCTAAAACTTTTTCAGGCCTGTGCGAGCCTCTTCCTCCCCAGTTCTCCTATCTTTTCGGTGTCAGATCAGCACTGCAGTTCTTGCCTATTCCCACACCCTTCCCTTTATCCTTCAGAGGCCCTCACTCCCCACAAATCTTTTGAACATCTAATCCTAGCTTGGCGTCTGCTTCTTGGAGGACCCAGACTGACAGACCACATTAATCAAATGATGAAAATGAACACCACCAGTAATAAGATGAAGGAAAACGGAGGAACCATCTGTGATTAGAGGAAACTAAGAAGACAGGAAAATGAAATCTAACGTGGGATTCTGGACTGGATCCCAGAGAAGGAACCTGTGGGATGATGGGTAGAATCTGAATGAAGCCTGCAGGTCAGTCAGCAGAGCTACACCAAGGTTCATTTCCAGATTCTGAGGCTCATGCTGTGGTCAGCAGTGCTACCAAGATTCATTTCCAGGCTCTGGTGCTCATACTGAGGTTTCGGAAGATACTAAGGTTAGGGAAAGCTGGGAAGGACTTAGGGGTTCTCATGAACTATTTGTGAAACTTTGCTATAAATCTAAAATCATTTCAAAATAAAGGGTGAAAACAAAGCAGGGCCCAGGCCGGACGGGAGCACCATGGGAGCTGGCGAGATGCATGTGGTCTGCAGGTGAATGACAGCACAGGGCCAGTGTTCGTAGGTTAGTTTTAACAGCTGTACTCCAGTGATCTGAAACAGTGGCATCAGGGGAAACTGGGCAATCTTGTTACAACAACTCTCTCCTATTTCTGCAAAATTTCTGTAAACCTAAGATTATTTCAAGTCTAAAAAAGTAAACAAAAGCAAAAAAAAAAAAAACCCAAACCACTCAGAAATCATTACTTTTAACCATTTATATTATAGATAACATCGGTAAGTCGAAAGTAGCTACCAGTTCTGCCAGCAGTACCCTGGTAGAAGCAGCAGAAAAACCTCTCTGAGCACCCCGAGAATTCTGTGCTTAGTCATCATTTTTTGTTTCGAGGCTTGTATCAGTGCAAAGGGAAAATTTGCCCAGAGCCCAGTGAAGGAGAGAAAGGCCCATTGGCAAGATGGCGCACTGACCTTGCCTGTGGCTTGTAGCTGTTGAGGATCTGATAGGCTCTGAGCAGATCGAGCTTGCCGTGGCCTTGCTCAAACATGTTGACCCCGGGGAGTCTCCGGGCTGACGCAATCAGGGCCTGCTTCATACTGGCAGGATTCACCAGCTCACGCTTCTGGACTGTGCTGGAGGAAAAATCAAGCATTTGTTCATTTTCTCTCAGTAAACGGATGAAAATCAGACCACTGAAACCTAACCTACAAACGTGCACACGAGAGGCCTGCAGTCTTGTTTCATATCTAACGGGTGCTTGTCTGGCACAGCCTGTGTGAAAGCATGAGAGCGCACTCATTTCTGTACCTGCTCCAGGACTGACCGCTCCGCAACCTTCTACGGGACCCATGGGCTAGGGCCATTTATGCTAAATGCACCAGTAGCATGTATGTTTCTGATAATTCAACTGAACAACCACATAGGTTGCAGAAGGCATGAATGTGTAGGACGTCCTGACTCCTCAGGGGAGGGGAAACCTGCTGGCCACAGGAAGAAGATGCCATGGGACACCGCCTGGCTGGGAGGAAGAGGAGCACACTCAGATCCTGGGGAGGGGCCACAACACAGGACTGGCAGGAGGCACAGGTCTGAGTGAGGACCGCTGCCTCCAAAGCCAATCCTCACCTTTTTGTTTCCAAATTGGGAGGCTTGTCTGGGACGAGCCACCCTGATGGACGATGCCTTTCAGAACGACGCAGACCTAAGGCCACCTTCAGTTTCACCATAAGAATGCATCTGAACAAGCTTTAACACACAGTGTGACCTGGCTAGGAACTCAGCCTGGTGATACTAACATTAAAACATCTATTTTTATGTATCTATGTATTATAAATACAAGTCAATTTTAATTCCTAAAATTGAGGGGGGAATATCAGTACGCAAAAAAGGAAAACTTACTCTCCTAAGTTCCTAAATATTTGTATGTGATAGTGGTTGGTCTTGGAGTCTAGGCAGGTTTTCTAAATGGGAAATCTGACATAAGAAGATGAGATGAAGCAGAATTAGTTTTTAATGACAGAATAAAAGAACTGCTCAAAGCTACAGGTCAACAATCTTCCTCCTCTTCCTGCCTATAAAGTGAATTCAAGGGTTGCGTTCCACTGCCTTTCACAGCGTCATCAGGCTGGAGCTCAGGAGGCCCGCCACTGCTGCTCAGCTTCTATTATGAGCGACTGTCACATACAGAGGTGTTTCTGAATGATCACAATGGCATTTTTATCTGCTGCAGTGGGATGATGAGATTGAAAGGCTTCCTTGTTGCTGAAAATATCTGTACTTAAAGAAGCTGCCGGGAAAAGGAACAACCCCTCGGCTGCCCGCTTACTCAACAGCAGAGAGCTGATGGGCTCAACGGTGAAGGCAGAGCCCTCACTTCCCGCTAACAATCATGGCATGTAGGAGAAATGAACCAGTATTTTCTGTTTCTAGAATCAACAAAATTAGAAACAGGAGCCCTAACTGAGTCCTCTCCACCTGGCAAATACCAGGGTGCAAGCAGGCCAGGTAGCCCACTATCCACCTTCCCTCCACTCTGTTCCTCACTTGATGTAACACTGGAGAGAGGAAAACAACTGGAAGAGAAGACAGTGTTTCCAGCAAGCACACGGTTATTCTCCAGAGGCCAGTCTGGCCAACGTCAACATTCTCAAGAATTTGGCTCCAAACTGTAAGGGAAGAACAGAGAAAAGGGGAAAGAGATAGATATCTACCCCCTTTTTTGGTAGAGATGGGGTCTCACTATGTTGCCCCAGCTGGTCTCAAACTACTAGCCTCAAACAATCCTCTTGCCTTGGCCTCCCAAAGTGCTGGTATTACAGGTGTGAGCTACCACAACCAGCCCAATATCTAGCTTTATTAAGGATTACTAACAAAATAATATCTGGCATTAGAAGCTAAAATCAATATTCAATTTACTTAAAGAGAATTTAAAATATAAAGACATTTAATACTATTAGCCTATATTAATTTTTAAATTAGCACAGAATAACTTCCAAATATGCAGAGTTTTGTGTGTTATCACAACACTCAACTAAAACTTCATCTAAATAGAAGAAGTACAATTTATTTTGGAGGAAGATACAGTGACAAGATAAATGCCAGCCCCAAAGACTTCTTTTTATAACTGAGAGTAAGGAAACACGGGCCTCCGAAGAAAGTGACAGCATGTGAACATCAACTCTGGTCTACTCGCTTGGAGAACTTTATTTATTGATTGGCTGATTGAGACAGAGTCTTGCTCTGTCAAACAGGCTGGAGTGCAGTGGCGCGATCTCAGTTCACTGCAGCCTCCTCTTCCCAGGTTCAAGCAATTTTCCTGCCTCAATCTCCTGAGTAGCTGGGATTACAGCCGCCCACCACCACGCCTGGCTAATTTTTGTAATTTTTAGTAGAGACGGGGTTGCACGACATTGATCAGTTTGGTCTTGAACTCCTGACCTCAGGTGACCTGCTCCCTCAGCCTCCCAAAGTGCTGGGATTACAGGTGTGAGCCACTGCACCCAGACTCTTTGAGACCTTTCTTCCAGTTTCATTATCTGCAAGATTAAGTTCCAGTCACTAAGCTTCACTCCAACTGCAGGAGATTCAGTGAGACAAAGCGGAGTGGTGACTGTCAGTCCCTGGCGGGTTTGACATCCTTAGCTACAGAGAACATTAAAAGGTGAGTCCCTGTCACAAAAACAACAAATGGGTAACACTGAGAAGATGGATGTGTGAATTCGTTTCACTAGAGTAACCTTTTTACTATCTGTATGTATCCCATAACATCATGTTGAATATCTTACATATATGCAATTTTTTTTTTTTTTAAGTGAATCCCCAAGGAAATGGAGGATATATGGCAAGGACATATCTTACTTTTTGTTCCCTGCCTGATACATATGCTTGCTTGGATATAAAAAGCACACTTCTAGCACATAAATGGGATATTAGAAAACAGAACACAAACAGAGAAACAGGTATTTTGCCTATGTTTACTTGAGCTTATAAAGTGTGTTCACATTCAAGTCATCTAACTATCAAAGAAGTGACTCCTACTCTTTGCAGAGATGAAGGAGGAGAGACAGAGCAAGGCTGTGAAGGGCCTAAGCTCTCAAACCCAAGTCAGGGCAGAAGTAAGACACAACTCCTGCTCTGCTGGCACCGAGTGCTCCTGTCCTGACGTGGGAGCTACTGTTCTCTGGGGGGCAGCACTCACCTCACTAATAAGGTGACAGCGCCTGCAACCACTGGAGAAGCAACACTGGTTCCTGAGAGGGCCCGGCACCCCCCTTTCACGCCGGAACCCCGCACGCCAGCACCATAGGTGACAATGTCAGGTTTCACGCGACCGTAGCCTCCTGGTAGCTCCTATGAATAAAAGCAGCTTGGTTTCTATGTCTCATACTTTGCTGTACAGCCACATGCAGTTATGAGTGAATCAAATCAGAACAGAGATATGGGTTACACAGCATAACCTTAAGAAGGTACTGGTTTTAGTCTGAAATTCACTCCAGGCCGGGCCCAAGGCTCACACCTATAATCCCAACACTTTGGGAGGCCGAGGCAGGTGGACTGCTTGAGCCCAGGAGTTCCAGACCAGCCTGGGCTACACAGCAAGACCCCCATCTCCACAAAAAAAAACAAAAATTAGCTAGCTCTAGTGACACAAGCCTGTAGTCCTGGCTACTCAGGAGGATCACCTGAGCCCAGGAGGTCAAGGATGCAGTGAGCCGTGATTGAGCCACTGCACTCCAGCCTGGGCAATAGAGTGAGAACCCGTTCCTCTCAGCCCCCGCCTCCAACAAAAGAGAAAAAAAACAAAGAAATTCACTACAATACAGAAAATAAGCTTAAATGATAACGTAGAAAGTAACATTTTAAAAATATATTTTATAACAACCAGAACAACGGCAAAGGCATAAAGCAATTAAAAGATAAGTATTTCAATTTTGCTGACATGCCAGACTAGAAAGCGCACACTGGCTTATCACCAAGACCAGAAACCGGAAAATGCTTTATCTCTAGATAAGTTAAACTTAGAAATATGTTAGAAAAATTAGAAAATTAAAATGTAAAAAAACCCAAACATGTTTCTTTACAAGGAAAAAAGTACAAGGTATGAGTGGATGTTTCAAATGGTTGTAAAAGAGGAAATAAGAAACCATTGAGAAGGAACAAGATAACCACCCGACTAACTTGGGATAAGGTTTTAATAAGTACTCGCTTAAGCTTCTTAAGAATTGGGGCAAAACAAGAAATATTCCGTCAGAAAACATGAGACCAATTTGAAGGGAAGGCCAAGGACCGTGGACACACACACTGGGACACCGAGTGAAGGCACCCTCCACTGCAGCTGTGATGATGGAGGGACACTTCTCAAACGCCATTAAAAAGCTGGCTGGTGATGAAGGCCATGGACGTGACATCTCGTCATGGTTCGGTGAGAGCGTTTACACGGGGAGCTGGGGACAAAGTGGCGGATGCAGTTTCCTAGTATCTGGCAGCACAAGGAACATGCTGAGGGAGCATGGATGGGAGGACATGCAGCCTGCCCTGGACAGACTATCACATGAGAGAGTGGTCCCCAGCCAATGCGTCAGCTCCAGGAAGAGGCATGTGAGTGTGGGAGGCGGGGACCCCTGGTGAGGCTGAGTGGCGGGGACGCTAGGGGCTGACACTGTCACAGTACAAAGGCTCAGGCTGAAGGCACAGTACAAAGGCTATCCCGTAAAGTGCTGCAGTGTGGACGAGGCCCACAGTGTTCCCAGGCAGTTGGGAATCTTTGCAGGGACTTATCTGAGGCCTCCGAGTGTGACACGTGAAGTTAAAGCAAGGAGAGATGCTCTGACCCTGAAGAAAGTGAAGGGCGGGTGCTCCCCTCAGCCACCGTGAGGGCAAAGGTACACAATTGCTGTTCTGCATGAGCATCTAATTTTTCATCAAACTTTGACAGGTAAAGGTGGGTGAATTTGCTGCATAATTAAACCCCGAACAGCTGAATTATTAACTGTAGCAGTTATTTTGAATTTGTCCAGCTAAATGCAATTGTTTCTGGGTTAGCAGAGTTGATATTAAGCTGTTCTCAATGGCTTCTCCAACTTCTTAAGGCCCCCCGCAAAAAAAAAAAAAAAAAAAAAATCATCTCACCTACCACTGAGGAGGACTGCTTACCACTACTAGATAGGGTAAACAGTTACCACTACTAGATAGGGTAAATGGGCAGGAACCCAATTCACCTAAAGATGAGTTCAGGCCGGGCGCGGTGGCTCAAGCCTGTAATCCCAGCACTTTGGGAGGCCGAGACGGGCGGATCACGAGGTCAGGAGATTGAGACCATCCTGGCTAACACGGTGAAACCTTGTCTCTACTAAAAAAATACAAAAAAACTAGCCGGGCGAGGTGGCGGGTGCCTGTAGTCCCAGCTACTTGGGAGGCTGAGGCAGGAGAATGGTGTAAACCTGGGAGGCGGAGCTTGCAGTGAGCTGAGATCTGGCCACTGCACTCCAGCCTGGGCGACAGAGTGAGACTCTGTCTCAAAAAAAAAAAAAAAAAAAAAAAAAAGATGAGTTCCTTAGAAATCAGTTAATAACTGAAACTGGGAGACACACTTAGAATGATCACAGCAGCTGTGCACTTGCCAGAGTGAAGGGGCAGATGCTGAAGGGGCCAGATCTCTCGTCCTCATGGCTGGGCAGGCACTTACAGCCCCAGCTATTCACCTGGGAATGTGACGGTGTCTGTGCACTTACAAATACACCCCACAGCTCATGAACAACCGGTGCCACTAACCACAGTAGTCTGTCCAGCCAAATACAGTTATTTAGCAAAGTAAAGTGTACCCAGGTAGTCATTCCCCTTGAAGAAAAGCGGGCGATGTTATCTTCAAAGTCAATGCCGCCTACTCCAATCACATCCATTTGATCAGCAGGGTTATTCAGAGTGCTATATTGAGACAAAAAAAAAGACAAAAGAAAAGAAGAAAAACAAGAGAAATAATTTAAAATGCATGATTGAAACCAGGGCAAATACTCCCAGAACAATCTAAGACTGTATGAGCTTCTTCTGCGGGAAGACGTGTGCAGCTCCTCACGGCTGGCCTGTGAAACGCATGACCCTGCCACGTTCATACTGTGCTCCAATTACACCCTCTCACCTGCAACGCCCCTCCTTTCTTCTCCTCCCTGTCAACTTGGCACACTGGGGCTAAAAAGTGAGGCTCAAGGCTCACTTTTTCCCTCCAGCAATCCAGGCCTTAAGGATCTGTACTTGCCTTGAACTTCACAACACTTAACATGATCACAGTTCATCATCTAATGACACATTCTCACGTCACTTTCAAACTGTTCCCAGTACATTCATCTTAACTCCCCAACTAAATCACACACTTCTCTGGGAAGAAACCGTAACCACACATTTGCATCTGCCAAGGTCAGGAAGTGGTAAGTTTTCAATTGACCTTCTGTGGTGTTGTTCTACCCTCCTCCTAGGGAACTGTGGAAGGACTATCATTACTCTGTAATCTTGAGCTCCTTAGATGTCTCCAATACCTTAAGTGCACTAGATCTGCAAAGAAATTATAGTGAAATAAATAATGGCAAAAATGTGTAAACCACAAAGTCAAAATAAAGGTGAACTATTTGAAAATATGAGATACTCAGTTATAAAACTGCATTGCTAAGCTTTATCTATAATGGCTATACTACCAAAAAAATGAACTCTTTGACAATTCAAGAACTACAACTGATTCCAAGTGGCTTACAAGATAATAGCAGCATGAAGTTCTCCTTCTAGAGTGTTTTTAGCTGACAATTCCCAACACACCGAGACAAAGTGGTACTGCCTTCTCAGCCCACTGGCCACCAATATCCTACCAGCATTCAGAGGAACCAATAATGATTTTCTGATGACTGATGCTAGATGTTTACACATTCCCAGGAACACAAGGAGCAGAGGTTGGTACAGAAGTCACTGATAGAAACTCCTACCGAAGGTGACCAAAAAAATACCATCTTTCCACCCTCCTCTACCTGTCAATCCCTATAATGCTTAGTGTACTTTAAACTCTTAAAAAATAAGAGAAGGCATTAAGAAATCATTGCTGGTACTGAAAAAGAGGGAGCTGAGGCTGCAGGCTCGCTAGCACCACAGAGCGCAGGACCCAAAGAGACCACAGCAAAGCGGACCGGAGGATGTGTGCCTTGCTCCCAGAGGAGCTGACGTATGCACGTTACTGTCCTCAGACCAGCCCTGGGAGGAGTCCCACCAGATGCCCGAGCAGAAAAAACCACACCCGCCACAAGCTGGGCTGCTGTGATCATATGCCATGTCCCATCACTGCAACAGCCAGCAGGTGCCCAGGTCTGTGTGAGGCAGCACGAGCGTACAAACAAGGTGGAGACGGGGCCTTCCTTGCAAGGCTCTGCTCCTCCAACCCACTATAAACTCACAACTCTGACAAGAAGCTATCGAGTGCAACCACCCACAAAAGCCACAGGGTTTCAGAACGGCAGCCAGCATGTGAGAAAGCAGTCAGAATAGTATGTGAAAGAGCTGAGAATCCAGACAGGCATGGCCAGGAAGACGGGCAGAGGGACGGGGTGCGGAAGACCTGAAAGAAACAGAAGGCGGACACTTATTCCAGGAAGGTGTGTGTGGGGAAGTGGAAGATCAAGGTGAACCGAGATTCTGGCTGGAGTTGGCCAACTACGGCCCATGGGCCAAACCAGCCCACACCTGTTTTTGCAAATACAGCGTTCCTGGAACACAGTCATGTTCATTTACATATATATCACCCACAGCTGCTTTCACACCATAAAGCCTAAACTATTCATTATCTGACCCTTTATAGAAAAAGTTTGCAATTCAGCCCAGAATACTGAAGACCTTGCGAACCAAAAGAAAAATGTGGATTTCATCTATTAGGCAATAATAATCCGCTGCAGATTCTTGATTAGAAAACTGCTAGAATATATGTTTGAACGGTAGAAATACACACAAAACAGAAAGAGATCAGCTGTCATTCACAGAGCATCGTCGGCATTCATGGTGCTCTCCTCCCCGCACTGTCTGATTTCAGCCTCACAGGCACCATGCAGGCTGCTCTCTGCTCCCATGACAGGTGAGGGAGCTGGGGCTCAGAGAAGTGACGGTGCCTCAGCCATAAGCGGCAGGTCGGACTTGTCTGCTTTCACACCTACTTTCATCCCTGTCCATGCTGGAAGAGCTGGGGTGGGAAAAGACTCAGATAGGAAAACAGGCTAGGAAACACTGACACCCGGTGACTCTGAACTGGTGAGTGCCAGCCATGAGTGGGAACATCAAAAATGGGACGAACATTTAAAAAGGAGACAAGAACACCTGACGAGATGACTTAATAACTGGAGTTTGTCACGGCAGAGCTACAGCAAGGGTATGTTCGTGCCACTTTCATCTATGGCTCCTGATATGTATCACTGATGCCACAGCAAAATCCAGAACGCTGGACCTCTAATGAGGGTTAGGATCATTTACTCAACTACCAGGCTAGAATCCTATGAATGCCAATATCCACGTTTTCTGAGATATACAAACATGAACTTCACATAGCTTCACCTCCTATTACACCCTGGATTTGCGTAAAGCATCCTACAGAAACTGAGCACAAGAAATGACTTATAAATATTATCTAGAGAATAAAACGAAGCTGCTGGTGGAAAGAAAACTGAGACCTCGAACCAGACAGGAGTGTACTGGCTGGGATTCAGTGGCAAATGTTTCACATCTTGTGCTGCTTAAGTTCAGCACGAAGGCCCCCCTGTGACACCGTCCTCCCTGCCTCCCTCCTACATGATCCCTCTCATCAACTCCCAAAGCACTGTCCATGTTGCCATTAGGCCCGCCAGCGCTTCCTCCGTGAACGAGTGTCACTGTGCTCGCACCTGCTCTTTCAGAGATAGGCAGAAACCTCTTCCGTTTGCCTCTTTACCCCAGTGCTTCGCACACAGATCTCATCAACACTGCAGAATCCCTTTCTAATAGATTCACTTTTCTGATTGGTTTTTTGGGGAAAAAAATAGTAGAATAAAAACTTTAGGCTTCTAAATTACTATTTGTAACAAAATTTTAAAGACATATAAATAGAAGGTAGACTGGCCTTGAGGTGACAACTGCTGAGGTGGGTGGTGAGTACCTGGGTGTTCATCATACATCCTACAGTATTTTTTTACATGAGGAAAACATCCTTAAGACAAAGTTTTAGACAGATATAAACAGGTAACCATAGGTGGATACACAAACAGATAACAATTTTTCAGTTATTTAAGGGGGAAAAAATCCCCAAGGTCATCCCTGCTGGGGCTACTTACCCATAAAGAGGTCCGTCATTGCCAATAGCAGAAACCATGATTACATTGTTAGCTGTTAATTCCCACACCTACAAAATGAGCATTTATTTAATGAAAGTATACCACTCTTAATGTATAATTGTCCAAAAAACAAAAAACAAAAACAACCATACACAACATCAAAAAACAGTTCTAAAAAAGCAGCACTGAACCATTATAAAGGTGGATGTGCTGGCAACCTGCAGGTTTAGAGAATACCACCCGGGACGGAGAAGCACGCGGCGCACAGAGCAGATGCTGACTTTCTAGTCACTTTCAGGAAAACACAAATTGCATGTTTAGGTAAGAAAGAATCGGCAGGGCATGGTAGCGCACGCCTGTAATCCCAGCACTTTGAAAGGCTGAGGTGGGTGGATCACCTGAGGTCAGGAGTTGGAGATCAGCCTGGCCAACATGGTGAAACCCCGTCTCTACTAAAAATACAAAAATTAGCCGGGCATGGTGACAGGCGCCTGTAGTCCCAGCTACTTGGGAGGCTGAGACAGGAGAACCGCTTGAACCTGGGAGGCGGGTTGCAGTGAGCCAAGACCACGCCACTGCACTCCAGCCTGGCCAACAAGAATCAAACTCCATCTCAAAAAAAAATACAAAAAAAAGAACCAGCAAGGCACCATGTGCTCCTTATAAACACCTACTCTAAGGCCTCTAACCCACTCAATTTATGACATGCACATCACTGAAGTGCACGTCATTAGCCATCTGTTCTCACAAAGCTGTCACCACCTGGATGAAAAGCTACCAACACACTAGATATGATGCAAAGTTGGGCTGCGAAAGAGCAGGAGCTGTCACCCAAACCCTGTGTGCAGTGACTCCACAAACCTTGTCAACAAAGGGATGATCCATGAAGTCCGGGCCGCCGATGCTGAGGTTTAACACGTCAATCTTCTTTAAGATGGCATAGTTGAAGGCGTCCAAAAACCAAGATGTGTAAGATACCTAGTTAAATATTAAAACAGTCTGCTTAGTGTTTCAATCAAGTCTTAAAGAGCTAGGACAGTTTTTATTTCTAAGGCTCTTAAAATCATAAAGTATTTCCCTCAATTTTTTTTTTAACTTAAAACCAGAAATAAATCCTGAGTATGCATAATGCTCTGGAGAGTAAAACACAACACCTAGAAGTTCTAAGTCCTTGGAGCTGAACCCAAGGAAGAGACAGCTGTGTTCCGCAGGCGGCCTGTCTCTCCAGGTGAAATGCACAGCTCTCCACACAAAGAATGCCTTCCTAGAAAACACCCACGCTTCCAACTGCCCCTCTCCTCTCCTGTAAAAGGACTCATCCAAGGCACTTGTATGAAGTTAAGCATTTTGGAATAGTTCAACTTATCTATCTAACCTTCTTCATTCCTAAACAGACTGAAGGACAAACGGCAGCGGTTAACAGTTATTTCATAGTATTAGTCCTCTGATGTTCAAGTGCTCCTATGTTCCTTACAAAAGGTACATTACTTTGTGGATCACCTTCAGCTGTTGCTTTTTTAAAAATATAAAATTAAGGTTACAGTAGGAAGAGAAGCAATGCAATGATTAAGATTATGTTTTTAAAAGGCTTTTAAAAGACCACGTATTTATATTTTGTTACATACACCAAAGAAATTCTAGAAGGAGGTGTAAGAAAGGAACATCATCACACAAGAGACACGGGCAAGTGAGGAAAGAACCTGCTGGACGGGGACGGGGTGGGGGCCTCACTGTGTTACCTTTTGACATTTCTGAGCTATGCATTAATATTCAAAAATTAACCTTAAAAAATAAATGATGAAAAAAGAAACAAATACTAGGACCCTCTCCCTTTTCTATAGTTTCCAAATGAAGAGTGAAGGAATAAGGCTTGTAAACTCACATTACCCAACACAATGCCAGGTGTGGGGACACAGAGGTAAATAAAACAGCTGAAGGTGGTAGGAACCCAATCAGGGAGGCAAACACACTTATTCTACGTGCCACTGTTCTATTCTATCATGCAGACACCCGACCCAGGGCACAGAGGTCTGGGGAAGCCTGGAGGTAGAGAAGAAACATGGGAAATCAAAGAATCGTAAGTAGTAGCCTCAGCAGGGTCTTCAGTGTTCAAGTTAGGTTGACACAGTGGTTGGTGGGAGAAGGGTGGAGCTACCCAGGAGGCAGAGGAACAGTAAACTGGGCACGTGTGCTGCGGTATGAATGGCTCAGCGTCACTGACGTGCACTCCTTTTACGTAAGTGTGTAAAGTCCAGTGATTCTGCTTTTTACATTTCAGTATGAATTCCTCAAGTTTCAGGGGTCCTCAAAACACCTACCTGATTATTGGTAAAGACCCTGAAAATGTGAAGCTCTGCATCTGGAGCAAATCCTTGGCACTCCCTCATGCTGGCTATCACACCTGCCACGAATGTGCCATGGCCCAACCCTGTAGTCCATAAAGAAAACAATCCCATTAAACACACTGGAGACCAAGTGCCAGGATGCAACATTCCAGGCCATGAGTTTCACAGCCTTCCATTTCCAAGTGCTAGAGAGAGAAGGGCCTCTGCTGCCGCTCTATGATCCCCCTGGACATCACTGGCACAAGCACCCCTTCCAGGTCTAGCCACCTCCACGCTCTTCCGGACAGGGAGCTGCCCCCGCACCAGGCATCCCCACTCTCTCCTGAAGCGCTACTTCCCGACATCCTCTGAGGTATTCAGAGCAGTTTCTGCCGCAACAAAAGGCAAAGTAACAACTTGGGCTTGTCTGAATAGTTGCTGGACAGACTGTGGAATCATGCACTAAACACACTCTCAATCAATCAGAGAGGACGGAGTGATGTCCTACGTCCACACATGACCATGTTCTCACTGCCACTGAGACCCACCATCGTCCAGCGTTCGCTCGTTGGTCCAGTTGGTTCTCTCCTTCACATTTTTGAAGTGGGGATGCTTCTCGCTCAGCCCAGTGTCAAAAACAGCAACTCTTACGTTAGCACCTTATTCGGAAAAGCAAACACAATCATGTCTGAAGAAATCATCTTTTTGGATTTTGCCTGTAAAATACATTCTTTCCTGGGACCCACAGAAAATGACATCCTGTGGAAGGCCAAAGCCTGCTCAGAGCAAACAAGTTAGGCCAGCTGCTCCCAGGGTCAGCCAGCTAAGCCAAGGCCAAGCAAAGAGGACAGCAGGAACAATGCCATCATCTGTCGCCAAATAAGATTTAAGGATAAGAAGAAAATCCTTCTAGACCCTCCTCAATTGCCACTAGCACTCAGGATGGAACCACCCCTTCCACTCCTAGCGGGCTTCTCAAGGCTCCAGGATGGCACCTACCGATACTCTCCTTCTGGCAATTTATCACATGTCTCCACCCCCCCTTCTCAGAGGCCCTGCAAAACACTCACAAACCACACAGCCAAGGAGCAGGACGCAGAAAAGGGGAAAAGAGGGAACCATTCTTATTCCTGACAAGGACAGCAATTTACTCCATGCAGCTCATTGATAAAACAGCAAACGCTGCCGCGAGGAACAACTAACACCACACGGGGCTCATCACACCTAAGAAAAATCACTGCAGTGTGCACTTTTCTAGAATAGTTAAGTCTATTCCAGATACTGGCCAAAGTCATCAACACCAATGTGAAATACAACTGGCCTGTCCGACCAAAAATTCTAGAAAGTATCTAGAAAAAATATAGAATACCTGTATGACTTAACAGCTAACCAATGTAAAGAGGGTAATGTCTTTCTGGCAAAAGGGCTGTGTACATATCAATACTATGTTAAACAATCTATTAAACTGAGATAAATATAAAAATCAATGCTACTTTTAAAAAATGCACACACAAAATCAGAAACCATTTGGTTTGGGGGGAATAAAAAACTATTTCTGATGATTAGAAAACTTGTTTTGTGAAGGAGTTCCCACTCTAAAAAGGTAAAACCATGGGAGACACACATTTTAATGAAATGGCAGTCCACCAGGTATTAAAAGTTGAAGTATCTCAGACATTTTGGAGGGCAGGGTGCCAAGGAGATCAAAGGAGAGGTAAGGGTCCCTAAGTCAAGGAGATACCAGAAAGACACCTAGGCAAACCAAGATTTCCTGGGAGCAGGTGAAACTGGTTTACATTTAGAAGGTAAAAATCTTCATATTAGATAAAACAGGAATGTTTTGTCATGATGAATCAGCAAAGGAAAAACCCTTATTGTTCTGAGTTTTATCTCACAGGACATGATCATTAACACCGCTTCCTGTTCCCAAACAAATCATTAGCAGGTTGATAGTCAATTACTTAGTCACTCTGCATTCAGGGCACCAAACTCAAGTGATAAACTAATTTCCATGGAATTGCCCAGATCAGGGACCATCTTTCCCCAAAAAGTGCCAGCAGCCGGCAGTGCTGTGCTCGTTTGTGTATGTGTCAACAGGAGAGAAGTGCTCCACAGTCTGCCCCTTCTAACCTCAGAAATGGTAACAAAAATAAGACACAAATGGTGGCAATTAGAAAAGCCACAGAAACGGATGCCTGGCATAACAGGAGTCAAAGACGAGGAGTACTTGGCTACCTTCCAGCTCAACAAATAGTAAGAAGGTTAGAAGTGGAAGGCTGCAGGGCTTTCGCACTAGGCAGTCCCGAACACGGAATTCTTAGATGTCTGGACTTTCCGCACCTTCCCTGGGTAATAGCACACACCTGTATATCCCATCTGCCAGAGCACGTCTGCCTGCAGTGTCTGGGCAACCTGGCGCGGGATGGCTCTCAGCAGCCGTCTGCTCGAATGCCTTCCCGTAGCATGCCAGAAGCCAGAGCCCAAGGAGAGACTGGCTCTTCGCAAGGGACGTGATGACTGCCACTTCTGGCTCCATCGGGTTTCATTGCAGGGTACTGTGGGGTCAGCTAGAGGCAAGGGAGAGGAAGGTCAGAACAGAAGAGCAAAACGTGATACCCACCAGGCAAAACTATCCCAAACACAGCGAGGATTACCATTTGCCATTCTGTTTGAGGGAAAGTGGGATTATCTTCTTTTTCTAGAAGGACAGTCTCAATGCAATTATAATTATAGGATGTTATTTAGCTGTCATATTATTCCTAAATAGTTCTCTACTTGAAATTTTCTAACCAATGTAAGGCAGAGAAAGACTGATTAAGTTAAATAATAATAATTTTAAGAAGCTAACTGTGATACTAACACTAAAGACAAACCTGATTTTTCATCAGCAACTTGTTCTCACTGAACCAGAAAGGGGAGAAGTTAAAGAAAATGACCCTAAGCATTCATGGAGTTTTATTTTCACTAGAAGTTTCACTAGGTTTCTGGGGTAGGCAAAAGCCATGTTATCTCATTGAGCATCAAATATCAACAGGACTTTAAAAAACCATATATTGCTCAATATTCTCAGTATTCTTATCTGCTAGAATTTCACCTTTCAAAAAACAAAAGAACTACAAAGGAGTGAGAGACGGGGAATTTCTGAGGGTGATGGAATTATTCCATATCTTGATTTTGTTGGTGGATATTTGATGGTATACTTTTGCCAAAACTTGCCAAACCGTACTCTAAAAAGGACGAAAAAAAATAAGTAAATAAAAATAAAAAGGACGAATTTTACCACCTGTAAGTCTCTTTATTTTTAAAAAGCGGAAGAAAAAGGAAATACCACAGAAATGGCCTAAGAGTTTTCCCTGTACCTTTCAAACACCATGTTACAATGAACAAGTCATATTTCAAATCAGTTTTAAGAAGATAAAATCTATAATACTAATACAGTTCTGTTTCTAAAACAAAATCATTGTTATTTTTATTCCAGCCTTACCAAACGACACCCATGTAAGTACAGGGACCTGGAAGCATATACAGTCACGTCAATTCTGGTAAGTAAATATTTGCACAGTCCAGCTGAAATGGTTCTTAATTGAAATTCCTATGCTGAGTCTGATCTTTAAGTCAACAGCGCAGGACAATGCTGGAGGTGCTGACTGAAGAGCAACACCGAGACCAGGAAGGGGTCTGCTCTGCTCGACCCTGCACAGGCCAGACTACACCTCCAGTATTATACTCAGTTCAGGGCTTCACAGCTTTAGAACAATTGAGAAAAATTAGTACATTCAAAGGAAAATACTTAAAATGATGAGGAGACTTGAAATCATGTCATCTGAGTAACTATGGAAGGAACTGGGGATTAGCTTGGAGAGAAAAAATTGCCAGAAGAGACACACCATGGGTATCTTCAAATATCAAAAAGACAGCTGTCTTCATCGTATCTTTAACTATTGTCTTGTAGAAAACAGGTAGGCTTTGTCTTACGGCCCATGGGATAGAATCAAATGGGTGGGATACAAAGTGAGAATGGTGTCAGCCCAAAATAAAGCATAAAGCAAAACCTTCTATGAACAAGAGCCATAGAAATCATTAACATTTGGTTACTTACAACATCCTGAACACTCTACTGCTTTCCTCATACGCATTACTTCGTGTTATCTTCATGACAGCCCCGTGAGGTAGGGAGTATCATCTCCATTTTATGAATGAGAAAAACTGAAGCTTCAAGATGGAAAAGGCGCCTACTGCTGAAGGTCACAGCTAACTTCAAGGGGCATGGGCGTGCAACGTGGGCAAGTTTCCCCTCACAGGGGTGACAGGCACCCAGGACACATGCAGTGGAGATGGTGTCCAAGGGAATCCCACCTCCAGAGAGTCTAGGATTCTTGTGCTAAAATTAGGCAACTCCGTGTCTCCTAAAGCATTCTAGAGCTCTTTAAGATAACTGAAGTAAAAATAAAGTCAAGTAAAATACCACAATGTATACATTTGGCTAATTGTATCAGGTTTGACTGGCTTTTATCTTCCTGGATTATTCTGAGGTGTCACTGCTTTTTAAGGAGAATAATACATAACATCTGGAGTAGCAGCAAACGCTCTGAAAAAGTCAGATGCCTGAAGTTTACACCTGGTTTTACTATGAAAATTAAACTTCTCTGTGTGTGTGTGTGTGTGTGTGTGTGTGTGTGTGTGTGTGTTTAATGCAGCAAAACCTCAGAGGCTCTTAGGCCTAAAATATGACAGATAAAGAAGAGTAACACTTTAATTTCTTCTTCCTTCTGATGAAAGAAATGATAGTAAACAATAACAGAACTAGCAATTTGTTAACCTGATTTAAGATAAACAGGAAAAAAAATCCTTTTCCTTTGGTAATATATATCTTTGGAAAATATCATTTAATAAATATGCAATTTATTATTTGAGGCTAAACTCTATCTTGACAAGCCCAATTGTAATGAAGTAGGAAGGACTAAGCCCTGGAGAAGGAAAAGCCAAATTCCTTCCATCCTCACACGTGCACAGCTGATGACTTAAATAAATCCAGCTGATGCATGACCACTGCTGGTCAGGAGGCTTTGAGAAAAACAAAATGAAACCCAAGGAAAACATGCTTTGCAAGAGTGCCTTAAAAAATGGGGCCGGGCACGGTGGCTCACGCCTGTAATCCCAGCATTTTGGGAGGCTGAGGAGGGCAGATCACCTGAGGTCAGGAGTTCAAGACCAGCCTCACCAACATGGAGAAGCCCCATCTCTACTAAAAATACAAAATTAGCTGGGTGTGGTGGCCCATGCCTGTAATCCCAGCTACTTGGGAGGCTGAGGCAGGAGAATCGCTTGAACCCGGGAGGTGGAGGCTACGGTGAGCCAAGATCACGCCACTGCACTTCAGCCTGGGCAACAAGAGTGAAACTCCGTCCTGAAAAAATAAATAAATAAAAAGAAAACACACACACACACACACACACAGAGAAGCAAAATGCAAGGAAGAAGCAGACATAAGGATGCGTCTTTCAGCACGAGAAGGCAGCCGCAGCCTTGAAGTCTGAAAGCTCTGAGACGAAGCTGGCGAAAATCACTTCCAACAGAAACAAAGATCACTACCATCTACTACTGCAAACCCTCAGATTTTCTTTTACCAGAACAGCACGAGGTCTCTTTTTAAAAAATAATTCCACCCCCCTACCACCAACCCTGTGCACTAAAAAAAAAAACTAAACTAAAAAATTCCTACCAGGAAAATGTTCACAATTAGCAAACTAGATGGAAGGACACAGATACTCACTGTACTATTTTTCAAGTACTCTGCAGTTTGAGATTTTTCAAAGTAAATGGCAGAGACAGAAATTTGCCTACAATCACAATACTCACATTCTGCATACTTGAGGGAACGGAAGACTTTCCGTTGGGGCGTGACCCGTTTGATGTTTGGATGATCTTCAAGTGTCAGCAGCCCTGCTTTCTGTTTTTCTTTTATCTGAATCACCTCAAAATCACTAGGGTAGTCACTGGATGGATTGTTTCGAGGTATAATTCTCCAATTGTCTACTTCACTGCTCTTCAGGGCACTTGAAATAAATGAATTTCTAGCTTTGGCTGTAAAGTATCCATTGAAAGCCACAATATATTCTGAAACCAATCACCACAAACAAAAATAAGAATTTAAGCACATACATTATAACATATACTACATTGTATCTAATCTAAAATCTGGCAAAACAAAAATTATCTTAAAGCCCACAGCAGATGAAAGGAAAACACAAAGACTAGTTTAAATGCCTAGACAGCTGTCTGCAGAGCTTTGAGTAAAAATCATCTACATGGGGCTGGGCGCGGTGGCTCACACCTGTAATCCCAGTACTTTGCCAGGCCGACGTGGGCAGATTATGAGGTGAGGAGTTTGATACCAGCCTGGCCAACATAGTGAAACCCCATCTCTACTAAACATACAAAAAATTAGCTGGGTGTGGTGATGGGCACCCATAATCCTGGGAGGCTAAGACAGGAGAATCACTTGAACCCGGGAGGCAGAGGCTGCAGTGAGCTGAGATCACGCCACTGCACCCCTACCTGGTGACAGAGCAAGACTCTGTCCCAAATAAATAGATAAATAAATATCTGTATGAATCACCTAACCACACAGAATACATCATTCAAAACCAGATACCTGTGATATTTTTTAAAAAGCATATACCTACAGAAGTCTGAATACACAACAAAGAAATGCATATAATTTTTTTTCAAACAGGAAAAAAATTCAGAGAACTGAATGCTCAGTTAGTGTTTCTTAAAATGAAAACAATAGCAAAATTCCAGAGTGGATTAAGTGACACTGTTTGCTTAGTTCTTCACATAAACTTTAGAACATAAACATTCAGCACCTCCCAGCTCCCCATCCTTACCAACTACAATGGCACCTGTTCCAAAGAATCAAGGAGTAGGCTGGGCACAGTGGCTCATGCCTGTAATCCCAGCACTCTGGGAGGTCGATGTGGGTGGATTGCTTGAGCTCAGGAGTTTAAGACCAGGCTTGGCAACATGGTGAAACACAAAATAAAAAAAAATAGCTGGGCAGGCCGGGCACAGTGGCTCATGCCTATAATCTCAACACTTTGGGAGGCCAAGGCGAGAGGATCACCTGAGGTCAGGAGTGCAAGACCGCCTGACCAACATGGAAAAATGCAGTCTCTACTAAAAATACAAAATTAGCCGGGCGTGGTGGCGCATGCCTGTAGTCCCAGCTACTCGGGAGGCTGAGGCAGGAGAATGGCTTGAACCCGGGAGGCAGAGGTTGTGGTGAGCTGAGATGGCGCCACTGCACTCCAGCCTGGGCAACAAGAGTGAATCTCCATCTTAAAAAAAAAAAAAAGAAAGAAAAAGAAAAAAATTAACTGGGCATGGTGGCAGGTGCCTATAGTTCCAGCTACTTGGGAGGCTGAAGTGGGAGATCACTTGTGCCTGGGAGGTCAAGGCTGCAATGAGCTGAGATGGCACCACTGCACTCCAGCCTGGGTGACAAGAGCAAAACTCTGTCTCCAAAAGAAAAAAAAAAAGAAGGTGTAGGTAAATAATTCATGTCAATTTCCTTGTATCATATAAGCTTACTCTACTGGGAAAACAAACTTACGCAAAGTTAATATTCATGAGCTGTGCAGTCAACCCATTGGAAATTCACTACAGAAGACCAGGTATGGTGGCTCATGCCTGTAATCCCAGCACTTTGGGAGGCCAAGGAGGGTGATCACTTGAGGTCAGGAGTTCAAGACCAGCCTGGCCAACATGCTGAAACCCCATCTCTACTAAAAATACAAAAAAAAAAAAAAAAAAAGGCCATGAGCCACCATGCCTGTAGTCTCAATACTCTGGTAGGCCAAGGTGGGCAGATCATGAGGTCAGGAGTTCGAGACCAGCCTGGCCAAGATGGTGAAACCCCATCTCTACTAAAAATAGAAAAAATTAGCTGGGAGTTGTGGTGGGTGCCTGTAGTCCCAGCTGCTCGGGAGGCTGAGGCAGAATTGCTTGAACCCGGGAGGTAGAAGCTGCAATGAACCGAGATCGCAGCATTGCACTCCAGCCTGGGCAACAGAGTGAGACTCCATCTCAAAAACAAAACAAAACAAAATATTAGCCAGGCACGGTGGCAGGTACCTATAATCCCAGCTACTTGGGAGGCTCAGGCATGAGAATTGCTTGAACCCAGGAGGCAGAGGTCACAGTGAGCAGAGATCATGCCACCGCACTCCAGCCTGGGTGACAGAGTGAGACTCTGTCTCCAAAAAAAAAAAGAAATATACTGTAGAAAAGAGGAACATGTTCTTCAGCAATAGCTAATTTTATATTAAGTAAGCTTGAAAAAAATAGGATGGGAGGTCCTAATATTTAAGACAACATCATTACCATATTCCACAACTGTTGATGAGAATTCCACCTTCAAAGTCAGGTGGGAACAGCCAGGGCATGGGGCCTTTTCAAAAGATTTCTTTTCCAGTCTGTCGCCCAGATGTTTCTTCCCACAGAGCAAAACCACTAGCAGAAGCAGCCAGATGTTGACAAGCTTCATGGTCATAAGCGAATATGATCATAAAATTGCATACGTTCAAATCACACTTTTTTCTTCTTGATTAGAAGTAAATTTTTGTTTCGGCTAAAAGCTGCAACATTACTGATCAGCCATCTTACAGTCTTGTCCAACGTAAATAAAAGTTAAATCCCATGGCCTTTTGTGGTTCAGCCTGAAGCGAGGCTTTCATTTCTTTCTCCGCTTCTTCTCCATCTTGGAATAAGGCTTCTCTCACTCAGGCCGTGATGACTGAGTCCTATACTCCATTTGTACCACAGAACCAACGTCCAATGGGGTTGACTAATCAACCACTGTGAGGCAATCTATGAAACAAAAAATAGTGCAAACAGACATTAGTAGCAAACTGACATAGCCAGGTATGATTTAGTTATATTTATAATTTAAACAAGTGGGTCAGTCAGGCAAGGTGGCAGGTGCCTGTAGATCAGCTACTTGGGAGGCTGAGGTAGGAAGATCATTTGAGCCCAGGAGTTTGAGTCCGGCCTGAGCAACAAAGTGAGACCCTATGTCTAAAATAATAAATAAGAGAGTAAAAGAGATATTCCAGTTTTAAGACAAATTAATGTGCCATACAACCATGAAACGTATTATTTCATGTTTATTTACTTATTACTCACTGCTTTCATGGGAAAATTTTTTAGGCATCTTCAAAAATAAAACAATAAAATAAATGAGAAAAATGGAAAAAACTAAGGATAACAAAATAACACCAAAAATATTAAGCACACTGGACCTGAGCATTCGAGCAGTCAAAGAGAAAAAGGAATCAGGATGATCCTTCGTTCTGTTTCAGATTCTATATTTCCTATCACTTTCAACTCAATCCCCAGAGCATCTCCCCAGTTGGCACTTTACTTCCCACAAATTTCATGAAGTTTTCAGGCAAAAGCTTGGTATACATCCTTACTTTCTGCTGTAACATTAATACCTAACAGCAAAGGAATTTCCATATAAGTGATATTTAACACCTTCTTTAAGAAACACTATGCTTTAACATTACAGATTTTGAAATATTTTCTACCAATTCTATGAAAAGAGCATAAAAGGGTTTACTGTCTTGAAATCTATTTTAAGTGTGAAACCTCACACTTAAAAAAATATAACTCGCTAAATGTGTTATAAAACCAGATTATCTCTTTACTGGAGTGACATGAGAGGACAGTTTGTGAGGGAAGTTATTGCTAAAGAAAAATGTCATTTGAATATTAAATTACACATGGGCACTGACATCTTCCAAAACATCTAATTGTAAGAAAAACTGCCATTCTTCACAATGAAAACAGAGCAATAGTAAAGAACAATGCTGGCTGTAACATACCCAGAAAAATCAGTTGCATAGACCATACCTGGGGCATAAATAATCCAGCAGGGTGGGGGATGCGTAAATGAAGCAAGACAGGCCTTCCAGTGTTACTTAGGATTTTATTATTCTTATTTATCTATTTATTTATTTATTTATTTTGAGGAAGGGTCTCACTCTGACACTCAGGCTGGAGTGGGTGGCGCAATCTCTGCACAGTTTACTGCAGCCTCAACTTCCTGGGCTCAAGCAATCCTCCGGCCTCAGCCCCCCGAGTAGCTGGGACTACAGGTATGCATCACCACACCCAGCTAATTTTTGGATTTTAATATAGAGAAGGGGTCTCGGCATTTTGTCCAGGCTGGTCTCAAACTCAGGTGATCCAGCCACCTTGGCCTCCCAAAGTGTTGAGATTACAGTCATGAGCCACCATGTCTGCTCACTACTTGTATTTAAAGAGAAAACATTAAGGACAAGGAGTTAGTCATCTATTAGGAAAGGTACTTCAAGCTGTAAAACTCATTCTTCTGGCAGAAACTGGTGCTTCCGAGTTTTTGGCTTCTGGAACTATCAACACGTGCTTCTGCAAGTAGAAAAACGTTGATAAAAGTACTGTGAGGGGTTAAAATATCCAAATGATGTTTTTACATTTACTAAGTAGGGACTCTCACTACTGTACTAACAACTGATCCTGAAAAACAAGTCTATCTCTGGCACTGGCACTGGCAACTAAGAGACGTGGAACTCATCTGAGACGAGTGAAAGTTTAAAGCAGTTACATCCACCTTGACAAGAACAACAACAATGAGAATGCCAACTGCACGAGCAAAAACAAAGAGCCAAACAGAAAGACCAGAAAAGCAGAGGGCACCTAAAGCCACCCTAACAGGTTTCACAGAAGTTTACTCAGGAGTAAGCCCCTATTTCTCAGTTTCTTTATGCTTGATACATCCAGCAGTGGAGTACAAAGAAAATAATGACATGAAGCATGTATCTAGCTTAATTAAAGACTACTGGCCAAAGAAGATAAAAGCCAGTAATAACAGTTCTCATAGCACAGTAAATGAATATATATTTAAAAGATATTTATTAAATGGGTTCCTCACTCAAGGCAGGTTTTTTGATGTTGCTGTTAAAAAGGAAGGAATAATCATTTGGGCCCAGGGGTTTGAGACCAGCCTGGGCAACATGGAGAAACCCCATCTCTACAAAAAAAAATTAAAAATTAGCCAGGCATGGTGGCGCATCTATAGTCCCAGCTTCTCAGGAAGATCGCTTGAGCCTGGAGGGTTGCAGTGGGCCAAGAGCGCACCACTACATTCCAGCCTGGGTGACACAGTGAGACTCTGTCTCCACTTAAAAAACAAACAAAAAAGCCTCTTAAAACTTTTCTGCCTCAAGCTAAAGAATCTGTGACACATGTGGGCTCCATGTAACACAAATATAAGTAAGTAATAGTAGTGAGAAAAATCTTAGATCCAACTGGGTTAAATCAACTTTAATTCAACCTGTTCTAAAATAATTCACTCAAAGGTAAAGACTCTTAGGTAAGAACTTGTAACACAGCCCATGCAGAACAGATGGCTGATGTTCTCTTACAACTTAGGCAGATACTTGCCTTTAAAAGAAATGGAGCTGGGCGCGGTGGCTCACGCTTGTAATTCCAGCACTTTGGGAGGCCGAGGCAGGTGGATCACCTGACGTCGGGAGTTCAAGACCAGCCTGACCAACATGGAGAAACCCCGTCTCTACTAAAAATACAAAATTAGCCGGGGTGGTGGCACAAGCCTGTAATCCCAGCTACTCAGGAGGCTGAGGCAGGACAATCGCTTGAACCCGGGAGGCGGAGGTTGCGGTGAGCTGAGATCGCGCCATTGCACTCCAGCCTGGGCAAAAAGAGCGAAACTCTGTCTCAAAAAAAAAAAATAAGGCCGGGCGCGGTGGCTCAAGCCTGTAATCCCAGCACTTTGGGAGGCCGAGACGGGCGGATCACGAGGTCAGGAGATCGAGACCATCCTGGCGAACACAGTGAAACCCCGTCTCTACCAAAAAAAATACAAAAAAAACTAGCCAGGCGAGGTGGTGGGTGCCTGTAGTCCCAGCTACTGGGGAGGCTGAGGCAGCAGAATGGCCTAAACCCGGGAGGCGGAGCTTGCAGTGAGCTGAGATCCGGCCACTGCACTCCAGTCTAGGTGACAGGGCGAGACTCTGTCTCAAAAAAAAAAAAAATTAAAAATAAATAAATAAATAAAAGAAAAGAAATGGAAAGAAAGGGGTTTTTTTGTTTGTTTGTTTGTTTGCTTGTTTCTGAGATGGAGTCTTGCTCAGTCACCCAGGCTGGAGTGCAGTGGCACGATCTCGGCTCACTGCAAGCTCCGCCTCCCGGGTTCACGTCATTCTCCTGCTTCAGCCTCCCAAGTAGCTGGGACTACAGGCGCCCACCACCATGCCTGGATAATTTTTTTTTTGTATTTTTAGTAAAGACGGGGTTTCACCATGTTAGCCAGGATGGTCTTGATCTGCTGACCTTGTGATCCACCTGCCTCGGCCTTTCAAAGTGCTGGGATTACAGGCATGAGCCACCGCACCCAGACGGGTTTGGGGGTTTTTTAATGAAAAAATGGCCAGGTGTGCGGGCTCACACCTGTAATCCCAGTGTGATTCCACTTTGGGAGGCTGAGGCAGGCGGATCACTTGAGGCCAGGAGTTGGACACCAGCCTGGCCAACATGGTGAAACCCCGTATCTACTGAAAAAAAAATTAGTTGGGCATTGTGGTGCATGCCTGTAATCCCAACTACTGGGGAGGCTGAGGCAGGATAATCGTTTGAACCCAGGAGGCAGAGGCGGCAGTGAGCTGAGATTGTGCCACTGCAGCAGTCCCACCTGGGTGACGGCAAGACTGTCTCAAAAAAAAAAATAATAATAATAAATGAAAAAAAACCTCTAAGGTAATCAGTTCTTCCCCAAATTAAAAATAATAATAAACTTGGGGTTTTTGGAAAATGGAGAAGGCAATTATTATCATAAGACACTTTACCTTAACTTATTCATTAGATCAGGCAATTTTAGAGTACTTACCAACTTAAGATACTATCAGGTACTACAGAACAAACACGGATTATGAGCGCGTCGGGGCACAACCTTCAAAGTGTGATCTAGTTAAATTTAAGGAAGCCAAACACAACTAAACAAAATGCAGGAAATGAAAATGCCAAAGGAGAGGCAGGCATCCAGGGTCATAGATGCTGAACTGACACACTGTGAAGAGGCGGCTTCTGCTGGGGAGAGGGCACTGCAGCAGCTCTGGAAGAATCTGAGCTCAGCAGGACTGAAAGATGGGCGTGAGGGAGGGAGGAGCAGAGCATCCCAAGGATGGCAACGCTGTAAACACAGGAAGACATGCAAGGATCAGCACCGCCCAGCCTGAGGAGGGAGGCAAAGAGGGGTCGGTCTGGAGAGGCTGAAAGATGAGGGGGGCGAAGAGGACCTCAGGCAGGTACACCCCAGCCAACAACTGGAAATGCGGACCTCTTCCATCCAATGGCAGTGAACAGCACAGAGATAAAACACAGCCAAAGGATGAGATTGCTGAGCTCCTGTGTTCACCCATCCAACTCACTTAGTGAGAAACTACTAAAAGCCAGGCACTGTTCTAGGAGTAGGAATAGAGTAATAAACAAAACACCATAGAAATCTCTGACCTCATGGAGCTTACCTTCCAGTGTAGGGAGACAGACCGCAACTAAGACAAGTAAAACATATGGTATTTAGATGGTGATAAAAACTACATTTGAGAAGGAGAAAAAACAGCTGGGCACGGTGGGTCACATCTGTAATTCCAGCACTTTGGGAGGCCAAGGCGGGTGGATCACCTGAGGCCAGGAGTCCGAGACCATCCTGGCCAACATGGTGAAACCCCATCTGTACTAAAAACAAAAAAATTAGTCGTGCGTGGTGGCAGGCGCCTGTAGTCCCAGCTACTCAGGAGGCTCAGGCAGGAGAATCACTTGAACCCAGCAGGCAGACATTGCAGTGAGTCAAGATCACACCACTACACTCCAGCCTGGGCAACAAGAGCAAAACTTCATCTTAATAATAATAATAATAATAATAATAATGAGTAGGAAAAAACAAAGAAAAGGAATACAACAAGTCAGGAGAGAGCTGGCTTTCTGCTACAGTGCTACCTACAGCAGCTGCTGAGAAGGGGCCTTTTCAGTGAAGGCCCTTCGGATGCAGGAAACAGGCCAAGGGTCTGGGGAAAGAGAATCCAGACAGTAGGAAAGCAAGTGAAAAGGCCCTGGGGCAAGGACCATTCCTGGTGTGTGCGAGGAAAGAAAGGCAAAGAAGCCAGCATGAAGCAAGGGAAAGCCAAAGATGAAACTCGAGGAAAGGGGGGAGATAGCCCAGGGAGGGCCTGCAGGTCCCAGAAAGGACTTCAGCTCTGATTCTGAATGGGAAGAGAAAGCGTGAGGCAGTCCTGAGCACGTGTGGCTTGCGTTTTAGCCCAGTCGCTCTGGCTGCGGTGTGGAAGGGGGCACAGGCTGAGGCAGGGAGCATCTGGAGGACTTCTGTATAGAACGAGCCAAGGGAGAGCAGATGCTGGCTTGGACCAGGGCGGGCAGGGGAGGTGATAAGAGGCAATGACATTACAGATATGAAGGTAGAAGTGACAGATGTGCTGTCCACCAGATGTGGGGGGCACACAAGTGAGGATTCATGGCAACACCAAGGCTGGTTGCCCGACTGGACCAGTGGAGCTTGCCCCTAACTGAGACGGGGAAGACAGCAGGGAAGCTGGCTTGGGAGACACCAGCAGGAGCTGAGCTCTGAGCATGTTCAATTTAGGATGAGCCTCAGGGTCTAGGGCATGGCTTAGGGTGGAATCCCAGGCAATCCAGTACCTTTTCTTTCAGACATGGCAAAAGACAGAGGGCACAGGAAAGTCAGAAGGAAACCAAAATCTGTGGGAAACAATTTGCAAAAGGAAGGTGGGCAAGCTGAAGAGACAGAGACCACTAGTTTAGTAACTGGTCCCTTCTGGAAAAGGGCCACACTAGTGAGTGGGTGAGCCTGGCCGCGAGACTGCATTTTACCAAGCCTATCAACTCCAGCCCACCTGCTCCAGCCTACCAAACCACCAGCGGCTGGAAGGAAGGTGCCTTCAAGTGTAAAAATCCCATGGGGATGAATGATGAGGCTGGAAATGACAGGGACAAGGACACACCCCTTGCTGTGTTTGGATCTCGTGGACCTGCTTGTGTTCCTAAAAGGTGAGCTAAAATCCAGGCTCTAACAAGACACTATTTCAAAGGATTTATGGCTCAAAAAATATGGCAACAGATCCTGAAGTTTCTATAGTTTCCCAATCCTAGAATAAGGTGGTTTCAAAATGTAAATTTCCTTTAAGGAAAACAAAAATGCCGAAATGGGGGCAAGAGACCAGTAAATGATGGCAGAGGGACTGGGGTCCCCAAGGCTGTGCTTGTTACCAACCCCGAACTCCTGGGCCTTTTTTTTTTTTTTGAGACAGGGTCCCGCTTTGTCCCCCAGGCTGGAAGGCAGTGGCACAATCACGGTTCACTGCAGCCTCACCCTCTTGAGGCTCAAGTGATCCTCTCACCTCAGCCTAGTAGTTGCTGGGACTACAATAGCACCACTATGCCCAGCTAATTTTTTTTTTTTTTTTTTTTTGGTAGAAATGGGGTCTCACCATGTTGCCCAGGCTGGTTTCAAACTCCCAGGCTCAAGAGATCCTCCTGCCTCAGCCTCTCAGAATGTTGGGATTATAGGCGTGAGCCACGACGTCTGGCCTGGGCCTAAAGAGATCTTGTTCCCACTGACTCACTAGACAAGTCCGTGAGGCTTTGCAAGCACAGACTGCACTTTCCAGGGTCTAATACATCTATTCAGCTGTGATGACTGGTCCCTCCTGGTTCTCACTACATAATGCAAACCCGATGGGCACACTTCCCAAGACAGGCTCACCACTGAGAGGTAAGCAGGCAAACAGCAGCAGGACAGGCAGACAGAGCATGCACATGCAGATACAGACACACACACCTAAGGAAAAGCACTTTTTTCTTCTTTTTAGATGGAGTTTCACTGCTTGCTTTTTTGTTTTGTTTTGTTTTGAGACAGAGTTTTGCTCTCGTTGCCCAGGCTGGAGTGCAATGGCGTAATCTCCGCTCACTGCAACCTCTGTCTCCCGGTTCAAGCGATTCTCCTGCCTCAGCCTCCCCAGTAGCTGGGATTACAGGCGCCCGCCACCACACCCAGCTAATTTTTGTACTTTTAGTAGAGACGGGGTTTTGCCATGTTGGTCAGGCTGGTCTCGAACTCCTGACCTCAGGTGATCCACCACCCCCTCAGCCTCCCAAAGTGCTGGGATTATAGGCCTGAGCCACTGCACTCAGCTCAAGAAAAGCACTTTCTAAAAAGAGTGCTAACTCTGCCTTTTCTTCTTCGCTTTCTGAAGAATTCTTCTGAAGACAAGAAGGTAGGAATTCATGGGAGAATGGCAGAAGCCCACCACGGGGTCTTCGAGTCTGAGCAGAGTGAGGAAGGTATGTGAAGGGAGAGGCACCAGGTGAGGGGGTCAGAGCTTGGCAAGTGAAGAAGGCACCATGCAGGCAACGGGGTGATAGCAGTGAAGGTGAAACTGTGTGATCAAATAAATATTTTACATATAATGGGATGGAGCTTTCTTACTGCCAGAGAAGGAAGTTAGAAATATGAAAAAGAAAAATATAAATGAACCATTCAGTAGCAGAACAAAATGATAAATGCTGGTCTGCATTTAAGGTTTTCAATACATAGACTAACAGATGTAGAAAGAAAGAAATCTAAGTGCATGTGTACATGCTACATACATTTCCTAGCTATCTCCAAAAGCGTGTGGCAGCAGTGAAATCCCAATAGCAAGGAGCCCACCTAGTGCCCACAACTGGTTCTAAATATCACTCTCCAGTAAAAGAACCCAGACTCTTTGGACAGAGAGCTAGTTCCAGGTTGGGTAGGGTAAGAATAAGACGGGTTTGGAACAGTGTCACTCGGTGAGGAAAGGCTCACAGAATGATGGGGAAGTGTCCAAGGAACACGGAAACCAGTCTGGAGGGGCCCCCACTAACCAAATCCGGGGCAATCTGAGCATCCCAATAAATAATGAATATAACAGATCCCAATTCGTGGAATAAAACAGGAAAACAGGAGTCCACAATGACATAAAGTTTGAAGAAGAATGAGATATTTACATCATCTCAAAATGCCTTACTGCCAACAAAATCTCTCTTTTCAAAGGGGAAAAGTCATTTTACAGCGGGGAGGCTCCAGCAAGTTGTCCAAGGGAAGCAGCAATGGGACAAATGGAGCCAGGTCTACAAGAGCAGATGCACTGAGAAGAGCCTGCATCACTTCTGGGAGGTTCCTGACAAAGATGCACAACCTGAAATCAAATCATGAGAAACATCAGACCAACCCAAATTGAGAGACATTCTACAAAATCAACTGGCCTAGAATTTTCCTAAGCACCAAGGTAATGAAAGGCAAGAATGACTGAGCTACTGCCCCAGATTGAAGGAGACTCTAGAGACAATGCAACTCATGAATCCAAACTGGATCCATCTGCTGTAACAGGCACTCAGGGACAACTGGCAAAACCCAAATAAGCCTGCCTGTGGATCAGATGGTAGTGATGTATCAAAACTAATTTCCTGATTTTGACAACTGTGCTGTGATTATGTAAGAAGGTCCTTGCTTGGAAGATACGCCCACTAAAATACCGCCCACTAAAATACCGGGGGATAATGGAGTATCAGGTCTGCAATTTACTCGCAAATGCTTCAGAGAAAAAAAGGTTTCATACTGTTCATGCAGCCTTCCTGTTAGGTTCAGCCTGTTTCCAAAGCAGGCAGAAAAACTAAGTTCTTTATTTAGCCTCACCTGCCAGGGATGCACAAGCCTGGGGGTATTTTAAATGTGGTGACAGGGGCATCCTAAGCCTCTTATATTGGATTCAGTCAGTGCTGTTCACAGCTACAAAACCAAACCACATACCATGTCAGATAGATTTACACTCATCAATTGTTATGTAGAAGGACATCCAAAGATGGGACTGAGCTAGTTAAAGGGAAATTAAAAGTATATCTCATTCTAGGAAATTGACAGAATTCCTGATAAGATTCATGGTAAATTTCTGCTAACATTAACCTGTGTTTCTATGATTTACATTCAACAAATCAAGTGATATTTTGACAGAAAAAATGAGGCACCCCCTGTAGAATAAAAATCATGTTTATTAAGTCAACAAATCCAATAAAATAAGTACTCTCATACGTTGCTGGTGAATATTAAAAAAAAACACCTCAACCTTTTAGAATGGCAATTTTCAAATATGTATTAAACGCTTAAAACGAACACTAAAAACTTTTGGTCCAACAAATCCAAAATAACAAAAACTAACACTCACTGAGCATTGACTATGTAGCAGGTGACATTCTAAGTAGTCTACAAGTATTAACTCATTCAATCCTCCCAACAACCCATTACTACCCCCATTTTCAGATAAGAACTGAAGCCCAGAGTAGCAAAGCAACTTGCCTGGGGCCACAACACCAGCAAGCAGGACAGCTGGGCTGGGAACTCAGGTGGTCAGCCTGGCTCCAGAGGCTGCACTCGTCAGAGGCAGATCGCCTGCTTTTCTAAAATCTCCCCTAGGGATTTAATCCAAGAAGTATGAATCTGGAAGCACATAAGGCTTTATGTCCAGGGATATACACTGCAAGATTATGAGTGGGAAAAGCTGGAGACCATCTAAATGTGCATAAACAAGGAGACTGACTAGGTAATTATGGTTCGTGCATACCACAGAATGCCATGCAGCAATTTCAAATGCTCCTCCTGCGGTAGGCTCAACAATGGTCCCCACAAACATGCCCACATCCTAATTCCTAGAACCTGGGAATGTTCCTTCATACACAAAAGCATATAGGCCAAAGGGACTTTGCAGCTGTGACTAAATGAAGGCATTGAGACAGTATCCTCGATGATCCAGGTGAGCCAGGTGTCATTACAAGGGTCTCTATAAGAGAGAGGCAGGGCTGGGCGCGCTGGCTCAAGCCTGTAATCCCAGCACTTTGGGAGGCCGAGGCGGGTGGATCACGAGGTCAGGAGATCGAGACTATCCTGGCTAACGTGGTGAAACCCCGTCTCTACTAAAAATACAAAAAAAACTAGCCGGGCGTGGTGGCGGGCGCCTGTAGTCTCAGCTACTTGGGAGGCCGAGGCGGGAGAATGGCGTGAACCCGGGAGGTGGAGCTTGCAGTGAGCCGAGATCACGCCACTGCACTCCAGCCTGGGAGACACAGCGACACTCCGTCTCAAAAAAAAAAAAAAAAAAAAAAAGAGAGAGGCAGGAGATGAGAACAGGTAGTAAGAGACGTGATGATGAAAGCAACAGGTTGGCTGGCCACAGTGGCTCATGCCTGTAATCCCAGCACTGTGGGAGGCCGAGGTGGGCAGATCACCTGAGGTCAGGCGTTCAGGACCAGCCTGGCCAACATGGGGAAACTTCATCTCTATTAAAAATACAAAAATTAGCTAGGCATGGTGGTGGGCGCTTGTCATCCTAGGTACTTGGGAGGCTGAGGCAGGAGAATCACTTGAACCTGGGAGGCAGAGGTTGCAGTGAGCCAAGACTGTGCCACTGCATTCCAGCCTGGGCGACAGAGAGAGACTCCAACTCAAAAAAAAAAAAAGAAAGCAATCAAGAGGATGAGATAATCTGAGGAAGAAGTCGGGAGCCAAGGAACACAGGTGGCCTATAGAAACCAAAACAAAAGGAAACTGATTCTCTCCACAGAGCCTTCCGAAAGAGAGGGCCCTGCTGAAACTTTGACTTGAGCTCAGTGAGACCGATTCTGGACTTCTGATATCCAGAACTGTGAGACAGTAATTTCATGTTGTTCTAGGCCACAGTTTGTGGTCATTTGCTACAACAATAGAAATATGGGGAAATGCTAATGAAATGTTAAGTAAAACAGTTCATGTACCATATAATCCAAATTTTATTTTACATTTTAATTTTAAAATGTGTCTATGAGCAAGAAAAAAAAATGCAGCTGGGTGTGGTGGCTCATGCCTGTAATCCCAGCACTTCGGGAGGCCAAGGCAGGCGGATCACTTGAGGCCAGGAGTTCAAGACCAGTCTGGCCAACATAGCAAACCCTGTCTCTACTAAAAATACAAAAAAATTAGCTGAGCATGGTGACACATACCCGTAATCCCAGCTACTCGGGAGGCTGAGGCATGAGAATCGCTTGAACCAAGGAGGTGGAGGTTGCAGTGGGCAGAGATAAAGCCACTGCATCCCAGCCTGGGCAACTGAGACTCTGTCTCAAAAGGAAACGACGACAACAAAAAAACCCACTGAAAGCCACATGCCAAAATGGTTACAGTGGTTCTACCTTTCAACTGTATGATTACAGATAGTTAATTTCTGCTTTATTTTATTTACGTTTATAGGGAGCACATTACTTTCATACTTAGATAAAACATATCATTTAAGTATTTTAATAAACCTTTTCAAATAAATTTTAAAGAACAGGCCAGGCTTGGTGGTTCATGGCTGTAACCCCAGCACTGCAGGAGACTGAGGCTGGGGGTGTGCAGTGGGGGCTGATCACCTGAGATCAGGAGTTCAAGATCAGCCTGCCAACATGGTGAAACCCCATCTCTACTAAAAATACAAAAATTCACCGGGTGTGGTGGCGTGTGCCTGTAATCCCAGCTACTCAGGAGGTTGAGGCTGGGAGAATCGCTTGAACCTGGGAGGCAGAAGTTGCAGTGAGCCAAGATCAAGCAACTGCACTCCACCCTGGGTGACAGACTGACATGCCATCTAAAAAAAAAAAAAAAAAAGAATAAATCATACTTTCTGGTAAGACAGTGGCACAAAAATTCAAATATATATGCTAGATTTAATTTTATTGGTACATATACTAAAGCTTAAAAGGGGTCTATCTCCTACAAATTGTTCTCAAAGATCTGTCTAAAGTTATTTTCCAGCCTAAGGAAAAGACAGCCTTTGAAAGTACTAAGCTTTTGGCTAGTTCATTCTGAAAGGCTTATTATCATTTGTAATATCACTTAACTTAAGACAGCCTACTTAGGGCTGTTACTGAATCCACTAAATGTTAACCGGATTTACTTTGTATAAATTCTTTATGCAGAAGACCTGGTTATCTTTCCATACAAAAGCATAACCTTAAAAGATGGTATTTCTATACCTATCGATTTTTCATGAGAATGATTACATCTCTAATACAGGAATAATTTAAAATTTCTGACATCAAACACTAACTTAAAAAGACACAGTTCAAATTACAGACACAGAAAACAGGACTTAATGGGATTTGTGTAGAAGGGAGATTCGGCAGAAGAAATGTATTACCGGGCAAGCAACTGGCTCAGCTGGTGGCTAGCATTCTGTGCAGCTTAACAGGATTTGTGTAGGAGACTCGGCAGAAGAAATGGATTACCGGGCAAGCAGCTGGCCCAGCTGGTGGCTAGCATTCTGTGCAGCTCTTGGAGTCTCCCACTTACAATTTTCACAAGAAAGGAATATCACACAGATTATAATTCTGGGCATAACTAAAATATATCTGAAATTATTTCTTTAAAAATAATTAGAACATAATGCAGGTGAGAGAAGATGACTTGTATCACCCGATAATCATCTAATTATGCAGCTATGCCTTGCTTTGTAATAAACTAGTTTACTAAAATAGCTCCAAAGGAGACTGAATTGTGTTTAGACCACGAAAGGTTACTATCCAGTCCAACTAAAAGTCGGCTGAAAAACTACCACCATCAGAACCAACTACATACTTGGCTGTATTACCACTGTTTAACAGGCTAACAATTAAGTTATGCCAGACCAAACTATAGTAAAACAAAGGTGTCTTCTTTCTTTTTTTTTGAGACGGAGTCTTGCTCTGTCACCAGGGTGGAGTGCAATGACGAGATCTTGGCTCACTGCAACTTCTGCCTCCCGGGTTCACACGATTATCCTGCCTCAGCCTCCCAAGTAGCTGGAACCACAGGCGTGTGCCACCATGCCCGGGTAATTTTTTGTATTTTTAGTAGAGGTGGGATTTCACCATGTTAGCCAGGATGGTCTCGATCTCCTGACCTCATGATCCGCCTGCCTCGGCCTCCCAAAGCGCTGGGATTACAGGCATGAACCACCGAGCCTGGTCGACAAAGGGGTATTCTGGTGTATTCTTACATCCAATGCAACCATTTCTTCTGGCACAGTCTATCCATCAGGTGGTCTTGTATTAAAAACAAAAAAAATTCATCCCAATGTATTACTACAGTCAAGAGTGAGAAACCTTGGTCTGTGGTGTCTTCACTGCCTACTATTTCATACAAGTCACTCTTGTCTTTTAGTCTCACCCTTTAGTCATCCAGTATTTGTTTTCCACACACAGGGCACCTCCAAACTTCTTACCTTCCTTATTTTACTTTAAAATGCGTTTCCTCAACTGGGCACGGTAGCTCACGCCTGTAATCCCAGTACTTTGGGAGGCCGATGCAGGTGGATCACAAGGTCAAGGAGTCTGAAACCAGCCTGACCGACATGGTAAAACCCCGTCTCTACTACAAATACAAAAATGAGCCGGGCGTGGTGGCAGGCGCCTGTAGTCCCGGCTACTTGGGAGGCTGAGGCAGGAGAATCGCTTGAACCCAGGAGGCAGAAGTTGCAATGAGCTGAGATCTGCCACCGCACTCCAGCTTGGCGACAGAACGAGACCCTGTCTCAATGAATAAATAAATAAATAAATAAATAAATAAAGCGTTTCCTCAAGCAGATTTCTGCAGTACTGATGGGAGCAATGCACAGTTCACCTTAGCCTTCAGTCTTCCCAGTTCTTTTTTTTTTGAGACATAGTTTCACTCTGTCGCCCAGGCTGGAGTGCAGTGGTGTGATCCTGGCTTACTACAACGTCTGCCGCCTGGGTTCAAGCGATTCTCCTGCCTCAGCCTCCCAAGCAGCTGGGATTACAGGCGCCTGCCATTGCGCCCAGCTAATTCTTGTATTTTCAGTAAGGACGGGGTTTCACCATATTGGCCAGGCCGGTCTTGAACACCTGACCTCGTGATCCGCCCGCCTCGGCCTCCCAAAGTGCGGGATTACAGGCGTGAGCCACCGCGCCCGGCCCAGTCTTCCTAGTTCTTGTTAACCTCCTGACTAGAAGAGCTCCCACTTCATCCCTAGGTGCTTCAAAGGTTCCGCAAGCTCTGCATTGGAATTTCCCCTTTTTATATAGAAAGGACCAATTCTTGATTATACACGGTGCCTGGGGAGTGCAGTAGTTTGACACGTGTCTGGGTCAGGTCCCAGCTCCCATCCCCAATCAACAATTTTGCCGTCATCTGCATCACACACTGGAGCATAAAATAAAATTTTATTTGCCAAAAGTATTCTGCATAAATGCTTAAACAAAATGCGGTAGAGCCACACAACTGAATATTATTTGGTCATAAAAGGAATGAAATCCTGAATCATGCTACAACATGGATGAACTGTGAAAACATGCTAAGTGAAAGAAGCCTGACACAAAAGGCCACATATCATATGTTTCCATCTGAATATATGAAATAGTCATTAAAGGCAAATCTAGAAAGTCAAAGTAGATGAAAGGTTGCCTGTGGCGGAGCTTGGAAATGGGTATTGACCACGAATGGGCATCAGAGGTCTTGGGGTAACGGAAATGTTCTAAAAGTGGATTTGGTGGTGACTGTGCAGCTGTAAATTTACTAAAAACCACTGAATAGTACACTTAAAACAGGTGGATTTTATGGTATGTAAATTCTACTTCAATGAAGCCCTTATATTAAAAAATAAGTATAAATAATAAAAGCGGATTCTCCAAATTGAAAAACAAAAATAAGAGGAATTACTTCTCTTCTGCAAGCCGTCCTTTTCTTACATATACAATCGCAGACCCTGAAGTTAGGAGGGCTTACCTACATAGTTAAGACTTAAGGACGAGTCTCCAGAATTCAACTCAGGTCGTATTCCACTCCATGTCATTTAGAAGTGTCAATCACAATGTAATAACTCCATGTCATTTGGAAGTGTCGATTAGAATCCAATAACTTAATTTGTGTAGACAAACAGACAACCCAATACGAAAGGTAAACATCTTAATAAAAATATTGACGATCCACAACGATCATAGGTAGCGCAACCATGCCAAGGCGAGGCAAGATTTTTAAGATGCTACAGGTTTAAAAGGCAACCAGGTTCTGAGAGTTTGCCGAACAGGATCCCTGCATTTCCAAAAACCAGCAGCGGAATATGCACAGACCGAGATAAGGCAAAGACTCGAGGTCTTTTAAACCTGAAGCCAGCACTGCCCCGGAAGCGCACCTAGAATTCAGTCTGTTTGCAGGCTCGGGGCCAGAGCAGGGCGTATTGTTTCACTCGGTGAATGCTCACTTCACGTAAAAAAAACCATGCAACGGAACAAGCCGCCGGAGCGCGCACACCCCCGCAGGGCCGCGGGACAGGCACGCTGTATCCAAACAAGCGCCGGAGGCCCCGCGCCCGTCTCCCCCGGCCCGGCCCGGCCCCCGTAGCCCTCGCCTTGGGGCCTCGGACGCAGCCGGCACAGCTGACCGAGTGGGCCGCCGCTGCTAGACAGGCGGGCAGGGGAGCTGTCCGGGGAGGCCGCGCGCGCGGGCGGCTGACGTACCTGCGCCACCTGGAGCTCAGGGCCGGCGGGCCCGGGATAACGGCGCCTCCGCAGCGAACACGCCTGGGCACTCCATTCGGGGCTGTTTACTCCCAACTCTCGCGAGACTGGGCGACCGGGCCAGGGAGGCCCACAGCTGGCAGCGTCAGCCCCACAGACCCGGCGTGCCCTGTGTGTCCCGCGCTCCCGGGCCTGCGTGCGCGCTCTGGACGCCGTGGGCCGCGGGACCACGCCAGGAGGATGGACGATGGTCTCGCGACATTTGCGGCCGGGGACCTGTGGCAGGGTGGAAGCGGAGGGGCGTGGCCAGCGCGGGGCCAGGCGGCGACAACGCGCCGGGGCAACGCCTTGTCTGCGCTGCGAGTCGCTCTAGGATCCCAGACTCGGAAAAGGAGCCCGGATCTAGAAAGACTGCCTGGTGCAGGCTCCCTGCCCCCACGGGCCTGCTGTCATGGAACCGTGGAGAGCTCGCTTCCGGCGCGGACCCTCCCTGCAGGGGTCCACGTCCAGGCATCGGCGGTTCAGACTCCCCAACGCCGACCGGGCACCTGCCCTGGGTGCCCCTTAACCCGGGCGGTAGCTAGTTAAGATGGCGAAGTGTGCAGTCCGGAACACGCGAAACCCCAAATTCCGCCTGCCCGACTTCCTGAACCCCGGCGCCGCAGGACGACAGACTGGGCCTCGCGACGCGCAGCGCGCTGCCGGGACACCGGTGCGTGCGAAACGGAAGGACCTTTGTAACGCCACGTGTTTGCCCTTTTTGAAAAAACAATAATAAATGTGTTAAACTCTCTGAAAAGCTTGCCGCCTGAAAGATGTCTGGGTGACTTAGATGTTAGGATCACAGATTGTTTTCAATGTAAATGGCCCCGTAAGGGCACTAGCAGAGGACTGAAAGCGTCTTCAGGTACTGCTGGTGGGCGGTGATGCGCCATAGGTCGATCAGATGATTTTTTGTCTTTTTGAACTTGACACTGCACCACAGTAATGCTGAACTGCACCAGTATTACAGATCACAGCGCATCATCTTCCTTAAACGTGATTTAACACAGTTGACTTAATATAGTGGATACATGTAGAATTACAAATTACCATACCCCACCTCAGGCTTCTACTTGGTAATTTTGAGCAAGTTATTTAACCTCTTTGTACCTCAGCTTCTTCATCCCAAAAATAGGGGTACCAGCCAGGTGGGTGGCTCACACCTGTAATCCCAGGACTTGGGGAGGCCGAGGCAGGCGGATCACTTGAGGTCAGAAGTTTGAGACCAGCCTGGTCAACATGGTGAAACCCCGTCTCTACCAAAAATATAAAAACTTAGCTGAGTGTGGTAGCTTGCAATTGTAATCCCAGCTACTCAGGAGGCTGAGGCAGAATTGCTTGAACCTGGGAGGCGGAGGTTGCAGCGAGCTGAGATTGTACCACTGCACTCCAGCCTGAGCGACAGAATGACACTCTGCCTTAAAAATAAGTACATAAAAAAATTTTTAAAAAATAGGGGTACTAATATCTGCCTTAAAGGATGAGGGTTAAATTAAGCACAGGCATAAGGCCTAGCACAGTGGCTTATGCCTGTAATCTCAACACTTTGGGAGGCTGTGGCGGGAGGATCACTTGAGCCCAGGAGTTTGAGACTAGTTTGGGCAACAGAGACATGTCTCTACAGTTGTGTTTGGTTTTGTTTTTGCCAGGAGTCGTGGTGTGCACCTGTAGTCCCAGCTACTAGCGAGGCTGAGGTGGGAGGACTGCCTGAGCCCAGGAGGTCGAGGCTGCAGTGAGCCTGGTCGAGTGCAGTACCACTGCACTCCAGCCTGGGCAACAGAGCAAGACCTTGTCTCAAAAACAAACAAAAAGCATACGCATAAAGTACTCGGCTCCTATATAACTCAATACTTGGTGGATACTTGAATCCTTTCCTGACTCAGATCTCATACGATTTTCTGAACTTTTGGAGAACCCTTGCCTCTCTTTGCATTTGCAAACTGTCAAAGGCACTCCCTTCTGCCACCACAGAAAGCATTTGATCTTACACTTGACTATGTCCTTCTGTTCCAACTTTGGGTAAATTAATCTTGGTCAGGGTTCTCTGAACAGCCCTTCAGTCACTATGCCATTGAATACATGGCCCTACTGTTGGAAACTGGTGTAGAATAGTGATTGCAGATATCAATCATGTGACAGTGAGGCCCCACAGCAGGGGAGAGAATACCACCACCACCAGTTCCAGAGAATGGCTGTACATTGAGGGGACTGGGGTGTGAGAGAGAAAAGTTACTTAGAGAGTACCAAGACAGCCTGAGCTACAGGATCCTGGTCTACCACTGGTGGATTCCCACCACTCTGGTTCTAAAATAACTTCCTCAACTTGTGCTTCACACACAGAATAAAGCATCTGCAAATCTTTATTCAAATGCAATGTTATTTTAAAGAATAATAGCTGGTGGCACAGGCACGAGCCAACCCTGGGAAAGCCTCCCTGGAGTTATGGCTCCCGGGGTCCCCGCAGCCACTCTGCAGAGATCTTGGAGGTCCTAGTAAACCTGCCGGCAGCACTACAGGCAGGCTGCTTTCTTTCGGCGAGGATGGCTTTGCCGAGAGCATCAAAACCTCGGAGGCAAACACCAAGGAGGTGTTTTCAGGCAAGATCGCACCTGAGTCACTGCTGCTCAATGTGCACCTGGAGGAGACATCCCTGCAGACGTCTCCAGCCTCTCACTATACTCACTACGGCCTCACCCACCAGCACATCTCAGGTGTCCGTGGCTTTTTCAAGGACAACTTCATGCTCCTGGTGCTGGAGCTCTGCCACCTGAGACCTCTCGTGGACCCGCACGCAAAGAGAGGGTGCTACTGCCCGAGGGTGCTACTGCCCGCAGTACATTATCCTTGGCTGCCGGCATCTGCCTGAAACTGGATTATTCACCAGGACCTCAAGCTGTACCCCCTCTTCCCGAATGATGACCTGGAGGTGAAAACGGGAAGATTTGGACTGGCAACCAAAGTCCAACATGACGGGAGGCAGAGGAAGACCCTGGGTGGGACTCCTGATTCCATAACTCCCAGGGTGCGGGGAAAGAAAGGGCACCGTTTCAAAGTGGATGTGTGGTCCCTTGGGTACATCACACACACCTTGTTAGTGGGCAAACCACCATTTGAAACCTCTTGTCTAAGAGACCTACCTCTGGTCAAGAATGCACACAGCGTTCCCAAGCACAGCCACCCCGTGGCCGCCTCCCTCATCCAGAAGATACTTCAGACAAACCCGACAGCCCCCCACTGAGAAGCTTCTGAATAACGGGTTTTTCACGTCTGGCTCCATCCCCGCCCATCTCCCCATCATCTGCCTCCCATCGCACTGAGGTTCTCAATCCCTCCCAGCAGCTTGGACCCTCACAACTGCAAGCTTCTCGTGATCCTCAAGGCATGGAGAACCCCTGCCTGAGCAGCCCCAGGAAAAAGAGGAACCGGTGGCTTAGGGAATGGGACAGGCGGTCAATGCCGCCGTGGTGACATGCTGCAGCAGCTACACAGCACGGGCCGGTGAGGTAAGAGGAGGCTGAGGATGCCACCCGTATCCCCAGCTTCTGGGTCAGTGAGCGGGTAAACTGTTCCAACAAGCACAGCCTAGGGCATCAGCTGTGTGACAACAGTGTTACATATGCCTTATCTTCGACAACACCATGACAGCCTGCAGTGCAGTAGAGCTCCCTTATCCCAGGGGACATGTTCCGAGACCTCTGGTGGATGGTCTTGGACTCACCGTGGCTGGAACTTCAGCAGTTTGAGGTGCGACAGCAAAACTTCCATGAATTTCTTTTTCCTTCTTCCCAATTTCATGGAGAGAAGACTTGTTTTACTGTAGATCTCAGCAACTTCAGCATACAATGTTTTTCTTTCCTTATTAAGTGGAGAAGTTTTACCTTTTCACTTAAAAGAGCACTTTCCAGCTTCTCGGCATATCCGTAGTGCCAGCATCACTACTCTTGGGCTTTGGGGACATTATGGAGTAAAATAAGGGTTACCTGAACGCAAGCTGTGGACATGGGGAGAATTCTCATCCCAGGCAGGAGGGAGTGGGATGGTGCGAGATTTCATCACGCTACTCAGAACTGTGTGCAATTTAAAACTTACGAACTGTTTATTTATGGAATTTTCCATTGAATGTTTTTGGACCTTGATTGACCACAGGTTTTGAAACCTCAGAAAACAAAACTGTGGATAAGGGGAAACTACTGTCCACAGAGCATGGTGACACAAGTCCTGCCCCATTGTGAGTTCCCATCCAACTCACTGATGGAGGTCACCCCGCTAAGTATTTCCACAACCACCCGAGCAAATACTTACTGGAGAAGGGTGTCAATGTCACGCCACGGGAAGGCCATGAGCCTGTCCACCCCCACCCCTCCGGGGAGCACCTGGCTTCATACCTGCAGCACCATTATCCCGCCCTCAACAGTGGCACTGTGCGGGGCTGCACAGAGCACATCGCCCTCGCAGGGGGCTTGCTGTGGAAGTTCTATTTGTGCATGTTCCAGAGTGGGTTCTACAGCCTCCTCCCCTTCCCTTTCAGTCTCACCATAGGAATTACATAGAGTCTTTTTTTTTTTTTTTAATCTTTTGAGACAAAGGTTTGCTCTGTCTCCCAGGCTGGAGTGTAGCGAGGAAATCTCAGTTCACTGCAACCTCCGCTTCCCAGGTTCAAGTGATTTTCCTGCCTCAGCCTCCTGAGCAGCTAGAATTACAGGGGCATGCCACCACGCCCAGCTAATTTTAGTATTTTTAGTAGAGATGGGGTTTCACCATGTTGGTCAGGCTAATCTCAAACTCCTGACCTCATGATCCGCCCGCCTCAGCTTCACAAAGTGCTGGGATTACAGGCGTGTGCCACCGCGCCCGGCCAGGAATTACACAGAATATTTCTACTGAATTCACGACTGTCCTGTGCTTGGCTTTATACTCATTAAACATATATGAATCTTTAAAAAGAAAAATAACACATAAGCCAATACTGAGACTGAGACATAGACTGGAATAGGTTTTGAGGACATAACCACCTAACCCTCTGGTTCCCAAATGTGATTAGATTTTAAGTAATTGAGGTTGAAACACAGGAAAATCTCCTAGGAGCTGTCTCTATCTGCTCTCTTCCCTTTTTTTCTTCCCACTCTTTCTTGAATCCATTACAATCTAGCTTGAAGACTGAAATGGCTCATGGAAAAAAATCACCAATGATCTCCCTCCACACAGCCAAATTCCATGAGCAAATCAATCTTCACCTTACTCAACCTACCAAGAGGCAGAGATCCAGAAGTCAACTCAGCAGCTTCCAAAGACTAGGTACATTGTTCTCAACAATTTTGTTACTGACTTGTCAGCTTTTAACCAGTTATGACCACTGGTGTTCATAAGTTAATTTCTTGTAATCACTTATAAGAAAAAAAAAATTCTCTCATTCCAAATTACAAACATCTGGAACAAAACACTTTCAAAGGAAACAGAAACAACTACTTTTATTGTTAAACTTTCGATTCACAGATTAAGTTTCAAAGGTTCATATTTCCCATGTTCTTTTTCTTTTTCTTTTTTTTTTTTTTTTTGAGACAGGGTCTCGCTCAGTCTCAAGGCTGGAGTGCAGTGGCACGATCTTGGCTCACTTCAACCTCTGCATCCCGGGCTCAAACGATTCTCCTGCCTCAGCCTCCCAAGTAGCTGGGACTACAGGCATGCACCACCATGCCTGGCTAATTTTTGTATTTTTTGTAGAGACAGGACATGTTGCCCGGGCTGGTTTTGAACTACTGGGATCAAGTGATCCACCCGCCTTGGCCTTCCAAAATGCTGGGATTACAGGCGTGAGCCACCGTGCTTGGCCCATATTTCCCACATTATTAATGAGACCCCATCCACAGTGGTCCAATCAACTTTCAAATTAGCTCTGGGGAAAAAAATATATTTAATGAAAGCTAGAAAACCTAGAGAAGGTCTTGCGCTTCATCTTTCACTACAGCTACGGACAGCTCTGCGCCACACTTGCACCAATCAGCACGTTTGCCCATGTCCTGCCAAGGAGAGAATTTTACATCATCACTGACACGGTGTGTTCACCTATTCTCATCACGTAACACTGATTCCGATTCCATACCTAATTTATCAATCTAAGACATTACTGGACCACGCAACCTTACATATAACTACCTCACAATATTTTCACACGAAGTTGCTGCTGCTTATGACACATCAAAGTTCACGTCAATGTGGCATGAAGTCAAGAGGATTCCAAGTTAACTCCATCAAAACCTTGGGGGTCAGACAGCATCTCCCAGTGTGTAGATGTTCACATCTAAGTTCTGAAGACATGATCTGAGCATGGAAGAGCTTCTGGAGTTGGCTGCTGATCTTCTGAGTGCAAGTCCCATCTGGAAATCCTGTAGGCAATGCCATGGGCAAAACTGTGTCCATAAAATTGTGCTCAGGTCTGCTTATGACAGATTATCATGCCACAAAAAAAATGCCACAGGAGTCCAGACTTTCAACCAATCTACCAGCTTCTGCATCAGTATCACAATGCCAAGCTCTGAATTTTAAATGTGCACATATTGTCATATTCATATAGTGATTTATAGTTTTCAAAGCACTAGGTACATGGTCCTCAAAAATGGTTGGCTTTATAAGACCCAAACTAAGGACATTTCATAGGTTTCAATGTTAACACATATTGTGAGGGTTTGTGCATAATTATCTTCACACCAATAAAGGTATTCACTACAATACATAAATTCATTACACAGACCAAGAATAAGCTTCTAACTTATTGACAGATATATCATGTCACATACATAATTTGTCCATATTTTACTATTCCATAAATACTTACTATTTCTATCAATAATGCTACTGGAATGGAATAATATTACATAGAAAAATGTAGGAAAACCAGATATAACAAGCTGCAAAGGGCTAAATTTCAGTTATAAAATGGGTCAGAGGCTGAGAAATCACTATTTATCCACAAGGATTGCCTTATAAATCAAAAGATGGCTGCAGGTTTCTCTTACATATCCAAATCTAGGAATAAGTTCATTCCATAGCAGATTTGAAAAAACAAAAATATAATGTAGGAAGTAGTATTATTCATGGCAAACCAACAGCATGAAATTTGGTAGGCTTATCTAGGATGAAAAGGAATAATCTAGATTGTTTTAATACCCTCTAAGATTCCATGTTAAGTCATCCTGACAAAAAATCTTTTTAAAAATATGGTAACCATAAATAAAGTTGCTCAAAGACACCACACACGCACACACACACACACGTACATACACACGGTTCTCTAATGAAATACCAGTTGAAGTGCAGCATTTTCATTACAGATAGTCAAACAGCTAGACCTATACAATACACACAGATTCTTCCTAATAGTACCAGCAATCTTAGTTATAAAATAATACTTTTCAGTAGTCTTTCTTGATGCACATTTAAAAACTAGTACAATTCCTCTAGTGTAAAGGTCAATTTCCCTTAAAAAACAACATCTGAAATTATACGAGGTGACAAATCACATTATATTTCAATATTAGACTGCTGTGGCTCTAGAACAACAGAAAAGCATAACTTTTGAACAGGTTAGGGAAAAAGCATGAAATGTAGATGTCTTCAATCAGCCTCAGGCATTATTGATCCTGTGGCATCCACACACCCTTGAGGTTTTTCACAGCATTCTGACAGTATGATGTCTGCTTTGCAAATGACTAATCAACAGTATGCTGAATAATCAGCAATAAAACACAGGAGATAAATTAAATGTGTTTTTCCAAATGTCGGAATACCAAGGTTCCCAGGAGTTGGCAAAACTTCTCAAGCGGCCATCCAGACTCAGGCTGTGCAGGATAAGGCCTCCTTACGTAGTGAACGGTTGAGAATATTTGCTCCCCACACCCAGAGCCATTCAGGCATATACTGTGCAAAAAGAAACTAAAAATGAAAGAGAAAAAGGTTGTAAGGTTAGAACCAGAAATCAACACTGAAGGAAAAAGTACACAGACCAGCGCACGAAATCCACCAATCACAACAAATACTCACCAATCAATCACAACAAATACTAATTAATCACAACAAATACCCACCAATCAATCACAACAAATACCCACCAATCAATCACAACAAACACCCACCAGTCACAACAAATATCCACCAATCAATCACAACAAATACCCACCAGTCACAACAAATACCCACCAATCGATCACAACAAATACCCACCAATCACAACGAATACCCACCAGTCACAACAATTACCCACCAATCGATCACAACAAATACCCACCAGTCACAACATATACCCACCTATCAATCACAACAAATATCCACCAGTCACAACAAATACCCACCTATCCATCACAACAAATACCCACCAATCACAACAAATACCCACCAGTCACAAAAATGCCCACCAGTCACAACAAATAACAATGGAAAAAGCCACCAGGCACTACTGTATTGAATACCTAGTTTTGCCTAAGATCTTACCCTAGATTCTACAAGGAATAGAAGCATGACCACCACCCACCTACCCTACTTTCTGTAATGAGGCTGGACTGTCCTGCATGTAAATACAATTCTATCTTTACTTAATGTGATACAAACAGAATGTTCACTGGTTAAGAACCACAAAATCGGCAGGCCACGGTGGCTCATGCCTATAATCCCAGCACTTTGGGAGGCCAAGCAGGGTGGATCACAAGGTCAGGCGATCGAGACCATCCTGGCTAACAAGGTGGAGCCCTGTCTCTACTAAAAATACAAAAAATTAGCCGGGCATGGTGGCGGGTGCCTGTAGTCCCAGCTACTTGGGAGGCTGAGGCAGGAGAATGGTGTGAACGCGGGAGGCGGAGCTTGCAGTGAGCCGAGATCGCGCCACTGCACTCCAGCCTGGGCGACAGAGTGAGACTCCGTCTCAAAAGAAAAAAAAACAAAAAAAACTCAAAATCATTATAGGAATAAATCCATTGGAACAGACAGACGCATACATGGTTAGTACTCTATGAGAAAAGTGGGGCTTGTCAGGTAGGATGGAACAAAGTTCAACAAGAAAACAATCAGAAACACCAGGACGTTGGGATGGTATCTTGACCTATGACGAGGGGTCTCAGGGGACCAGGGGAGGGAGTCCTGCTGATGCTGCTCTGCTTCAGGGGTCTCACTCAGGCCCTTTGTGCTAGCAGCAGACATACAGCAATGTCTGAAAACAGATTTGGTTGTCACACTGGGAGTGGATGCTACTGGTATCTAGTGGGTGGAGGCCCAGGATGCTGCTCAACATCCTACAATACACAGGACACTCCCCATGACAAGGAATTATCCACTCTCAATGCCAACAGTGCTGAGGTGGAGAAAACCCACACTCCTCTAACAGATTTGTCCAGAACTGAATGAAAGTTCTAATACCACATATATGAAAGGCCCTTGGCAAGTACTGACATTCTAGCCTTGAACTGAACTGATGCATGATAATAGAGGTTATCCAATCCTCTTGTCAATAAATGGACACAGGTTACTCTCCAGGGAGGACACACACACACACACACATACACACACACTCACGCACTCTGTGAACAAAGAAAATCACAGCAGCAAAAGCTACCAGAGAAATATGCCACGGACAAAAATCAAAGGATGAATCAAATCTTTGACGTAAAATTGGAAATAAACAATGATAGTGTTGAAAATAATTTGAGTAACATAAAATGAAAACAGAAAGTTTTAACAACTTTATACAGAAAACTACTCCAGGAATTAAATCAGCTTAACAGAATTTCTTGGCAGAAAAATACATTCTCAAGGAAAGTTTATCAATGTGAACAAAATTTAATTGTGAGTAAAATGTTCGTGTTTTATAAATACAGTCAAAATATCTACTGCATCTAAACCCCATCCTCATCATATCTTTATTTCTAAAAAAATTTTATGGTCAGTGACTTCTAAGACTACTTTTTAGGTTTCTCTGCTTTTCTCAAGTAATTAAAGGACCTAGAAACAACTACTTAAATAAAACTGCTTCTTTTTTTTTTTTTTTTTTTTGGATGAAGTCTAGCTCTGTTGCCCAGGCTGGAGTACAGTGGTATGATCTTGGCTCACTGCAACCTCTGCCTCCCGAGTTCAAGCGATTCTCCTGCCTCAGCCTCCCAGGTAGCTGGGACTACAGGCGTGCGCCACCATGACCAATTAATTTTTGTATTTTTAGTAGAGACGGGGTTTCACCATGTTGGCAAGGCTGGTCTCGAACTCCTGACCTCAGGTGATCCACCTGCCTCAGTCTTCCAAAGTGCTGGGATTAGAGATGTGAGCCACCACCATGCCCGACCAAAACTGCTTCTTATTAAGCTCTCATTTTCATGAAAGTAATAAGTAACTGTTGATATATGTATATGTTTATTTGGTAGTGGTAAATCTAATACTCTTTATGCAAACAGTCCCAAAAATATCTGTTTGGTAATTAAGAAAACTCCAAATATAAAAAAAAAAAAATTGGACCAGGTGTGGTGGCTCACGCTTGTATTTTATTTATTTTTTTTGAGACGGAGTCTTGCTCTGTCATCCAGGCTGGAGTGCAGTAGCACAGTCTCGGCTCACTGCAAGCTCTGCCTCCCGGGTTCACGTCATTCTCCTGCCTCAGCCTTCTGAGTAGCTAGGACTACAGGCACCCACCACCACGCCTGGCTAATTTTTTTGTATTTTTAGTAGAGACAGGGTTTCACCGTGTTAGCCAGGATGGTCTCAATCTCCGGACTTTGTGATCCGCGGCCTTAGCCTCCCAAAGTGCTGGGATTACAGGCTTGAGCCACCGCACCCAGCCAGCTCATGCTTGTAATCCCAGCACTTTGGGAGGCCGAGGTGGGTGGATCACCTGAGGTCAGGAGTTCAAGACCAGGCTAACCAACATGGTGAAACCCCATCTCTACTAAAAATACAAAAATTAGCCAAGCGTGGTGGCACGCACCTGTAATCTCAGCTACTCCAGAGGCTGAGGCAGGAAAATCGCTTGAACCCAAGAGGCGGAGGTTGCAGTGAGCCAAAATTGCACCACTGCACTCCAGCCTGGGCAACAAGAACAGAACTCTATCTCAAAAAAAAAAAAAAAAAAAAACTCTAAACTAGGGCACAACTCTTTACTAGACCAGAAAGAGGAACTCAAATATATTATAATGAATAATGATGCATCCTCATATGAATACTTAGGATCACAATTTCAAATATCTGACCCAGTTACTTTCCAAAGTCCTAAAAGGTCCCAATCCTTTGTCACGCCTAAACGAGAAGCTGAAAATAAAAGTTCTATGCTGCTTGAAAAAATTAGTCTAAGACTATATGGATATATTATTTGATAAAATGGTTACATGAAATATAGCCCTATCTTGTGGTTTTGTGGTTTTTTTGGATTATATTTTTAACTTAGAGGTAGTCCTCAAGCAGTACTAGAATCTTTTACTTTGAAATTCCCATGTAAATACTTAGCATTTTTATAGTCCTACCATCCACTTACAGCAGCATATTTCTTTTTTTTTTTTGAAACAGAGCCTTGCTCTGTCGCCCAGGCTGGAATGCAGTAGCGCGATCTCGGCTCACTGCAACCTCTGCCTCCTGGGTTCAAGCAATTCTCCTGCCTCAGCCTCCCAAAGCAGCTGGGACTACAGGTACACATCACTAAACCTAGCTAATTTTTGTATTTTTAGTAGAAACGGGATTTCACCATATTGGCCAGGCTGGTCTCAAACTCCTGACCTCAGGTGATCCGCCCACCTCAGCTTCCCAAAGTGCTGGGATGACAGACATGAGCCACCACACCCTGGCCAAAGCAGTATATTTCACCTTTGAGGTGCCACATAGATTGAACTTCGAAAGAATTTTGAAAATTCTTAATGTAATAATCTCACAAAAGAAAATTTAGTGTCTTAACCAAAATTATTAAGTGTCAGGCTTCAAAGTCAGAATTTATAATTCTCATCTTAGGCTTTAATCAGATTCCTCTGTATCACTGAGAAAGGTTCAGGATGCATTAATCTAATTATGAGACCTGAAGCACACTCCTACCTGAATAGAATGGGACCAGTACCCTGTGGTCCTTTTGGAAATCCCAAGAGTAGAAACAGCATGATGTGCATAGACTTTTGGCGAAGGCACCAACCACGAGCACCTGTGCAGAAAGCTGCTGGATGCTGTCATGCTGGTGGCTACGTAGAAAGGGATTAGACTCTGTACAAAGATTCCTTTAGAGGCATATTCATACTGCAAGGCTCTGCTGAAGTGGTCTAAATAAGCCTGTTGAGACAGAGGGAAGGAAAAGACTTTTAATTCTGGGTGAACTTGAAAATCCAGGAGAAAAAAAGATTTGCTTATTATCAATTCAGGAAAAAATACAGGATAAGCAAATGTGAGTTGCTGACAAAGAGTTCAACAAATCAGACCAAACAATTGTTAATAAATGTTCTGTGGTATTAGGATTTCATCTTCCAGTAAGTAATATCTGACCTTAGAAGCAGAAAATGCAGCCAGCTGAGGAGTGGGTTTGCAGCAGGAGCCAGAAGAGATCGTGACGATGGCACCTTTCTTTCTCTCCACCATTCCGGGTAACACGACATGGACCATCAAACTAGCGGCGGCTATGTTCACATTTATGATGTCCCAGAGCTTGTCCTCAGAGAGCTGAGTGAAATACTGCGGGTAGGGATAAAACACACCCACGTTATTTACCAAGATGCCAATGTCTCTGTCCTTCAGGGCTTCTCGAATTGGAAGGTAGATCTCACGGCCGCTGCTGAAGTCCGCAACTATAATATCAGTTTCCACTTTGTACGTGTCGGCTATGTCTTTAGCAACAACCTGCAACTTCTCCTCATTCCGACTAATTAGGATGATATTGAGACCTCGGCTTGCTAACTCCTCAGCGTAGGCTTTTCCAATCCCATCTGTTGCACCTAGGATGCAAGTCAGGAAAAGTGAGCATGCGCATTTCATGGTGTGACCCTTAAAATGGACCTGAAGTACCCCGTCAGGTTTAGTCAGAGAAAAATTCACACTAGAAGTCAAGTGAGTTCTAATATCTACGAGTCAAGGGCACTGTTGCTGAGTCAGGAATGTGAAGGGCACATGCTAAACACTCTCCCAGATATCCTGACACACAGACAGGGAGTTATTTTACATTCACCATATTGATTAGGAGACACAGTAGGAATTTGTTTTCAAACTATTATCTGGCTTGAATGAGTGGCAGGAGGTGCTTTTCTGGGAAATCTTCATAAATTAAAATGAAATTCAAAATACGTGAAGCATTTCTGAAAGTGGTGACAGTTTCTAAAGACGATTTTAAAACAGAGAACAAAAAGGAAAAGCAAGTGGTAGGAAGTGGGTCTGGAGGAGGCCTGGGAACAGGAGAGAGCAGAATAGGAAGGATACCAATCATGAGGCAAGTTCTTCCTAAGATGAGAACAGTAAGAAAATGTGAACATAATCACGGCAGGAGCCATAAATTTTATTTTTTTATCAGCATGTTCCCATAAAAACATCACATTAAATTCAATAGCTCCTTGAAAAATGCATCTGACTTCATAGAAAAGATTATTTTGATTATAAAGTAGGTTACCACTGACAACGGCCCATCTTCCATACTGCTTGATCAAGTCTGCTCTGCTCCCCAGGCGGGGGATAAAATGCAGCCTGATCAGGCTGTAAAAGTCACAGATGACAGTGATGCTTTTTCTGGCCGTATACCAGGCTCCAACCAAAGCTAGAGCTTCCATATAGCAATTGCAAGACCTGGCGATTTCCCTGTACAAGAGGTAGAAGCTGTCAACAGCAGCCATGGCAACCTGCAGGGAGAAGGAAAGAGAGAGAGCCTCTTTGGTTAATAAATTAAAGGAACATACACAGTCTGAGTGAAGACATCCAGCTGAGGGCATCAGATCTTGTCAGTTGTGCATTCAAATAACAATAACTTTTCAAATGCACGTGACCCATGGATTCAGTCTGTCTGTCTGTCTATCTATCTATCTATGAGACAGAGTCTCACTCTGTCGCCCAGGCTGGAGTGCAGTGGTGTGATCTTGGTTCACTGCAACCTCTACCTCCTGGGTTCCAGCGATTATCCTGCCTCAGCCTCCCAAGTAGCTGGGACTACAGGCACATGCCACCATACCTGGCTAATTTTTTATTTTTAGTAGAGATGGGGTTTCACCATGTTGGCCAGGATGGTCTCGAACTCCTGACCTCAGGTGATCCGCCCCCACCTTGGCCTCCCAAAGTGCTGGGATTACAGGCGTGAGCCACCATGCCTGGAGATTCAGTCAATTTATGATCTCATCATTTAACATCTGTAGCTTATAAAGTTACTTTCTTCCAAGGAGACTAATCAAGATAACTACCAGAAGTTACCAAATTCCCACTAAAATCAGGTACTACACTACATGCTGTGGCTACAGAGACAAACACAATATGCTCTGCACCTGAAACACGCTCCTAGTCTAATAATAACAAACACAAAGCTTCTAATTCATACAGCGGAGGTACCTGTATTTCTTTGCTTTATTCACAATCAGCAAGTACGGAGGACCTACTACCTGTGTAGGGACAAAGGAGATGAAACAGAGGTGGCACTAAGACATGGCCTTGGCCTCAAAAGCTTACAATCCACTGGAGACAAAACTCGGCTTTCAAAAACCTTTACATCAATTAAAAAAAAAATTTTTTTTGTTTAAAGAGATACCCTCCAAGCCTGGAAAAAATGGCTTCTCAAATGACAACAGAGTGAGCACTCCTCCATCTTCTAACTTAATTTGTAGCCATCATGTTGCCTGGTCCCTTACATTTGAGGAAAGAAAAGTCCAACACAACTCTGGTGAGTGTCCACATAGCAAGCACATACTAAGCACCTACTAGGTTCTATGTACTGTGATTCGAAGGATTCACAGATGAACTAAATGACCGTCCCTAGGTGAAGACACAGACATTTACCAAAATAATGTCAAATGTCACATGATCTGGTAGATGTGTGCCTGCAATCAGAGATAACCCTATAGAAGTGGACCAAGGCCAGGCATGGGGGGCCCTGGCCACAGACCGAGTGAGTGGACTTCATATCAGGCTAAACCAACTGTGTTCATCCTGTGAAAGACAAAATATCAAAACGACTGCAATAGACTACACTTATATTACAGGGAACTCAGATACACACAAACCCAAGGACACAGCTTATATTCTAAAAAGAACATTGATTTTAAGCCAAAAGAAAAAGAAATATAAAACTTCTGGGGGTGGCCACTTTTAAAGAAATCCCTTTAAAATAGGAAAAAAAAAAGTCTGGAACCTAAGAAAATACCCAACAGTAGCAGCAAAAATTAGCATAAGTTTAAGAAAGAATGGGCGAATTCCCTCCTACTCCACTGCAGTGTAATTTGAGCTCAACCAAGTTTTGCACAGTAAAAAAGGAATCAAGCAGAAGAAAACAAATTAACCACTGAAATGGAACACGCACAGGAACGACACCATATTGTGACAAAAGGCATATAAAATAATTTAAAAACTGTTGAATAAATATATATAACTGTGTAGTGTTAATTACAAATCAACAAAACATACAAAATAAATATGACTGAAAACTGAAGAAGTGGAGAAGCAGTAGGATTCCTAAATGCCCTACGGTAAGGAAACAATCTCTCAAAAACAGAAAGTTCCATAGTGGTACCGTGTGAAGTTGATATTGCTACCATATGAAGTTACCAAATTAAGCTAATGTGGCATTAAGTTTAAAAAATGTTTTCCTCGGCCGGGCACGGTGGCTCATGCCTATAATCCCAGCACTTTGGGAGGCCAAGGCGGGTGGTCAGAAGTTCAAGACCAGTCTGGCCAAGATGGTAAAACCCCATCTCTACCAAAAATACAAAAATTAGCTGGACGTGGTGGTGGGCGCCTGTAGTCTCAGCTACTTGGGAGGCTGAGGCAGAGAATTGCTTGAACCTGGGAGGTGGAGGGTTGCAGTGAGCCAAGATCGGGCCACTGCACTCCAGCCCGGGTGACACAGTGAGACTCCATCTCAAAACAAACAAACAAACAAACAAGTTTTCCTCAAATGAAAAGTTGGGCCCCTTTATTCCCTACAGGTAAAATGCTGCCCACTGGGGCTCTGTGCACAGAAACTCACCTCCCGCAATGAGAATGCCAAAGTTCATCAGGAAAAGGAAACATTTTAAATTTGCCTAAGTACATAAGCCAAATACTTAAGCTAAAAACAACTAAAATAAATGCTCCTTTGGGGTAATTTTTCTTTATGCACCAGATTGGCTGAGATCACCTAAAATATGAGCTGTCTAGTTCAACGAAGTCTTTCTTTTTTCTGAGCAATCTTCCATACAGCAGTCACCAATACCCCTTACTGCTCCCAAATCCTTTGATTGACAATCCTTTGAAATATATTCAAAGTTAGGGCCCCCCTTCTGGGTAGCGAATGAGCATGCCTGTTTCCAGATGTGCATGACAGGAAGCCGCGCCACCGCCCCTCCCACAACCCTCCTGCTGCTGGATATGCTGATGACGGGGCAGGTATCAGAGTTTTCACACTGGCTGCAGCCCTTGAACAGTCATAATTACTGGATTCCCAAAGACATGCCCAAAACAGATTCCCAAAGACATGCCTAAAACATTAATATCCTATAAGACCAGTAAAAACTGAGATTTCAGCCAGGGACAGTGGCTCACACCTGTAATCCTAGCACTTCGGGAGGCCGAGGCAGGCAGATCACTTGAGGTTAGGAGTTCAAGACCAGCCTGGCCAACATGGTGAAACCTGATCTCTACTAAAAATCCAAAAATTAGCTGGGTGCGGTAGTGCATACCCAACTTGGGGGGCTGAGGAAGGAGAATCACTTGAATCTAGCAGGTGAATATTACAGTGAGCTGAGATTTCACCACTGCACTCCAGCTTGGGCAACAGAGTTAGACTCCATCTCAAAAAAAAAAAAAAACCCAAAAAACAAAACAAAACAAAAAAACACCTGATATTCTATGTTAGACCATCCTAAATTGTGAGTTCCAGAAATAACTCATAAAACATGTGTGTGCCTTTTGTCATAACTAATCAAACACATGGCCATGAGAAAAGTAAATGCAAAAACAATGACCTATATGTAATTACCTGTATGTACCAGGACTTCTCAAGCAAAATGTAATAAAACTGGGAATAACAAGCTATGACTAAAGAAACCTAGACACTTGGAACATTAAGCTTATTCTTCTAATAACAGGTAGGCACACATCTAGGCTGTTAAAACAATGTTTTCAATGAAAAAATACGTAACTACAGGCCAGGCACGGTGGCTCACACTTGTAATCCCAGCACTTTGGGAGGCCAAGGCGGGCAGATCACGAGGTCAGGAGATCGAGACCATCCTGGCTAACACAGCGAAACCCCGTCTCTACCAAAAATATAAAAAATTAGCCAGGCGTGGTAGCGGGCACCTGTAGTTCCAGCTACTTGGGAGGCTGAGGCAGGAGAATGGCGTGAACCCAGGAGGCAGAGCTTGCAGTGCACCACTGCACTCCAGCCTGGGCAACAGAGCAAGACTCTGTCTCAAAAAAAATAAATAAATAAGAAAAAAAAAAGAAAAAGAAAAAACAGATACTACATATCAAGATCAATGGGTTGTAGTCAAAGCAGTATTTGTGGGGAAATTAGTTGCTCCAAGTGTACAGAGTAAGGCTCTCGCTACAAAACGGTCAGGCATGCCTCATGGAGGGACCCCACACTGATGGAAGCTTCCTCCTTCAGCCTGATTTTTTTCAAGAATCTGAACCTTTTTGAAGTAAATATCTAGCAAAAGGTGGCTGACAACACAGGGGGCCCCAGTTTCTCTGCTGAGGTCGTTACCTGCCCTGGGGTCTCTTACCTTCTGTCTGCCAGTTCTGGGTCGTCAACAGTATACGGCTGTGTCCTTCTCTTAAGGCCAATCTGTGAATAAAACCAACAAGAAACAAATGCTTTTCTTTTCCTCTTAGTTCAGCTGGGAAAACTATATTAAACTAACATCCAAGTGCTCAAAAATCAAGAAAACACAAAAATTCTTACGCCATGAATCTCCGTACGGCAGCAAACCATGTACTAAGCACCAAGTACCCTCCTCTCAGACTAAGAAAAGTGCCTGGCGTCTGCTGGGGACACAGTGCATGTGTCCTCAGGAACAGCTGGAGGGTGCCCCCCTTTTCCTATGCCTTTTTTCTTAGGGAACATTTCATCAAATGGGACAAAAGCCCATTCCAATCCCAAGGACCCTTGGGGAACCACCACCCAGGCACCACGCCGGCGTTGGGGAAGGGAACAGCCACAGCTGCCCTCGGTGCCTTTCTCTGCCTGTTGCCTGTCTGGGTTTCACATGGGCCTCCCGCTGCCTCGCTCTGCACACCCCTTCTTCAGTTCCACCTGCAGCGTTCCCTGGAACATCCACATTGCCACAGGCTGTCCTGGCCTCTCTTTCCAAATTCCTGGCAGGGATTCTGGCTGGTCTACCTGAGTTCAGGTGTCCACCACCTGTCTAATCTCCTGGCACGGTGGCAGGGAGGAAGGTGTCCCGCTGTGTTTGGGCGCAGCCCCCCGAGGCTGTGAGTGGGTCAGGTGCTGAGGAAATGAAAGGAAACCTCTAGTCCACATTTTCCCTCTCCTCCACCACGCACACCGCGCTGTAACTGTTCTGTCTCTGACCACCCCAGCAGGCTGCAGTCCTCCAGTGCAGAGGCCAAATTCTACTCCTCTCTGTTTCTCCAGCACCTTCCACAAATCCTGGCACAAAGGAGCTCAACACTACCACATCTCTGGCTGCAGCTCACAGGCAGAGTCTTTTCCTGTCCGGCTCTCGGTCTCCGCACAGCAGGCTCCATCTCAGCCCCCAGTTCAGGAGCAGACCACCCACAAATTCCTTTGATCCTTTACAGAAAGAAAAGCTTGTGTGCTAAACCCACCAGGGACCTCCCACTCAGGCCAGCAGAGGAGACACACCCACTGCAGAGGTGAGTACAGGAACCTGGGGCTGAGAGGCTTCAAGCCCATCATGGCCCAGCTTCTCAACACCCCCACTAGACACCCCTCACCATCTTGTCAGGGGACGACCATCATGTGCAAGTACCTTAAACATGTGTTAATATTATGTTTGCCACATATATTTTAAAAATCACAGACATCAGAGGGGGTGATGGCATTCAAGGTCTGGTCCTCAGCCTTGATGGACAGAAACGCAAGTTTTTCATTCCTCAGAGGCAGCTCAAGACAAAGAGATCTGACTCACATCCACAAAACCCACAAAAGACTGATACATTCAAATGCCGATTTAGGAATGCGTAGTGAACACACAGCGAAGGGGCCTAAACACACATGGTCACTGGTCCCACAGTCTCTCGAGATCTACATGGAAAATCAAACTTCTAGAACAGCAATGAAAAATACAAAGCATTAGAGACTGAGGACACCATCATGAATAAACCAGGACTCCGTGCCACCCGGTATACACGGAAGTCAGAGAAAGATAACCGAGCAACTGCAACGTAAGGTGGCAAGGGTGCCACTGGGGTGAAATGGGTCTTGAAGTGTGAGTAGAATCTCTGGGCAGAGAGGAGGGAAGGGGCCTCCCAGGCCTGGGCCCACGGAGAAAGGCTCGGCACTGTCAAGGATCTGGCCTGTTCAGGAAACACTGGGAAGTCCCCCGCGCGGATAGCACAGGCTGTGCCATCCTGTGTGAGGCCCCATGTGTGCAGGCGTACAGGCTTGAAGGAGGCTGGGAGAGGCAGACTGGAGACACCGTCACGCCAGACTGGAGTGCTTGGACCTCCTCCCACCAAGGGAGGGAGCTGGTGGGGCTTGTTTGGGAAGGTAACGTAGCAGGGGAGGGGAGGGGTCCTGAGCCCTCGTCACCCAGCTGGGGATGAAGGTGGGCCACACGGAGAGCACAGGCTCTGTGGCCTCTGCTGCTCCTCAGCCTCACCAGACACTTCACATATTCTCTCACACCCTGATGGGCCAAAAATGTTAGAGAATTGGAAATTAAAACTCATTCCCTCCTCTCGATCTTCTTCCCTACCCTCTGCACATGATGGAAAACAACATTTTTCTCATGACAAAAGAAAGCCACCACATTTCAAAAGCTCATGGCCTCTCACTGAAACTTGCAAAGGAATTTATCACACATTTAAGCCTAGAAGCCCACTAAGGCATATGTAGCTATCAAGACTCGTCAAAGTTGCTTTAGGTGTCTGACTCATTACTGTTTTGTGGCTTGATTAGTGAAAGATATTAACCTGTGCTACGGTCTGGTCTGAGCATTCGGACCCACTACCCGATTCTTGGTCTTGAATCTTAACCCCCCAGATGATGGTTTAGAAGGGAGGGCCTTTGGGAGGTGATCAGATAATGAGGGCTCCACCACCTTGATCTTGGACAATTCAGCCTCCCAAACTGTGAAAAGTGTTCGCTGTTTCCAAGCCACCCAGTTCATGGTATTTTGTTATAGCAGCTCAAAACCGACTAAGGTAGCCTACAACCTAGAGAAACCCATGATATGGAAAGCAATACTAAAACACAGTAAAATTCTGATTCCTGTAATCTCCCTGCAAAAAGTTATTCTAAAGCTTTGCTTTCTTAAACAGAGAGTAGAATGGTGGTTGCTAGAGGTGGGGGCATGGGTGGGAAGTTTTGGTCAAAGGGTATAAACTTTCAATTATAAAATGCATACGTCTGGAGATCTAAGGTACAGTACGGTGAGCGTAGTGAGCAATACCAAACTGTAGGCTTATAATCTGCTTAGAGGGTAGATCTCAAGTGTTCTCACCATAAAGAAATAAAAAAGTAACTGAGGAGATGAATGTCTTAACTAATTTGGTTGTAGTGATCATTTCACAAAGTATACACATATCAAATCATGTTGTACACCTTAAATTTATATAATTTTCTTTGTCAATTATACTTCAATGAAGTTGGAAAAATATAAAATAATTAAAAAAAAAAATTTTAAGCTTTGTTTTCTCATCTCTGCAGAAAACTAAAACATCTGTGAACAAAACAAAACCAAACCAGAACTGTCTCCAAACCAGAAAAAGAAGAGCAATTCTCTATTATCTTTTAAGCATTAGCTACTTCTACAGGTCAAGAGTCATCAAAAACCTACAGGAAACATTACAACTGCAAAAGCGTCATGGGACAATTACGGTCATAACTGCAAGGAGCAAAGTCACCTCTTCAAAGCACCGCTGCTGTGGCCTGTAACCCGATCCCACTCCACAGTGAAGGGGACTCCACTCCACCTAGCAGTGTAAAGGGCAATCCAATCAAATACAAAAACCTTCATGAACCAAGAGTTCTGGGAGGAAAGTCCTGGCTGAAACATGGACATCACCAAGCTATCCAAATGCATGTGACGTGGGGCGGGTGGTAAAAGAACACAAGGCAGACTGGCCAGGGTTTTAAAGAAGACAAAGCAAGTAGGACAGAAAAAAGACAATCAAAGCACCAGTGAACAACAGTGTGCTGGGCAGAGTAATGGCCTCCAGGGATATCTACAGCTTAATCCCCAGACCCTGTAAATACGTTACCTTAAGTGGCAAAAGGGACTCTGAAGATGTGATTGAGTTAAGGACTCTGAGCTGGGGAGGGTGGGTCCAATGTCATCATGTGTCCTTGTAAGGGGGGCAGGAAGATCAAAGACAGAGAGCAATGTGACTACAGAGGGAGAGGTCAGAGAGAGCTCGAGTTGAGGGCGCTCTGTGCTGCTGTTTCGATGATGGACAGAGGGGAGGGTCACCAGTCCGGGACGGAGGGTGGCCTCCAGAAGCTGGCAGAGGCCGGGAAAAGGATTCTGCCCTGGAACCCGCAGAGGAAGACAGCCCTGCTGACACCCTGACTTTAGCCCAATCAGAATGATCTCAGATTCCCGTCTCCAGAAGGAAGAGACATCTGGGTCATTTTAAGCCACTACCTTTGTGGCAGTTTGTTACATCAGCCACAGGGGATAAGGATAAACAGTGGCAGGAAGGGATGGATGAACAGTCAGCTCAGCTTTCAGGACAGCGAAGAGACAAGCTGAAAACTCTGCAGCCTCCCTCAGGCTAAAACCACTATGTGTATTCAGGAGCCAGAAAGTCGGAGAGATTCCTGTCATCTTCGACTGACCAGGGTAGACGTGAGGTCTCCCTCCTTACCAGCTGGGATTATCCAGCTTTTCAGTAAGGCTCCAGGGCTATGGCTGTTTTCATTGAAAACATTTTTTCAAAGAAATCTTACTTTTCTTCAGAGTGTGAATCTGCCTTGTACACAGCACTCCAAATCCTCTGTTCTTCCTAACCTTTCAAGTCCCATGCCTTCTCCTCAGTTCAATCACCTCCTGACAAGCACCAACAGCATGCCAGCCCTGGGGAGAAACTTCCTTCCTGTCTCTTCCCTTCCCAGGCCGTGGCACTGCCCCCGCCTCTGAGTTCCTCTCCATCTCTCTCACCCATGTGGCACTTAGCACACACTGCTCTGGATTCTATTTAAACACTCAACTGGCTTATATCTTGGTTTCTTGGTTGTCCAAGGAGAGCACAGGCCTCTGGAGGGCAGGAGATGTATAGAAAACAAATTTTTCTGTAACTAAAAAAAAATTTTGTTTTTAGACAGAGTCTTGCTCTGTCTTCCAGGCTGGAGTGCAATGGTGCCATTTCTGCTCACTGCAACCTCCGCCTTCTGGGTTCAAGCAATTATCCTGCCTCAGCCTCCCGAGTAGCTGGGACTACAGGTGCCTGTCACCATACCCAGCTAATTTCTGTATCTTTAGTAGAGATGGGGTTTCATCATGTTGGTCAGGCTGGTCTTGAACTCCTGACCTCAAGTGATCCACCCATCTTGGCCTCCCAAAGTTGCTGTGATTACAGGCGTGAGCCACCGCGTCTGGCAAAATTTTTAAAATATATACAGAAGTATGTAAAACGTATTATGCACAGTTCAAAGAACAATAAAACAGCCACTTAGCCACCAGTCTACTTAACAAAACCAGTGTCCTGGAAGTCCTGTACGCTGCTGCTCTGATTACAGCCCCTCCTCTATCCTGGAGGCAGCCTCTCTCCTAAATTCTGGGGTAGTCACTCTCTGACTTTTTTAACAAAACAGCTGTATACCCCAAGCATGTATTCTGAAACAGTAAAAGTACTGCCAAGTTTTGCCTGGTTTTGAACCTCACGTAAAGGAGCCACACTGTATGGACCCTTTGGTGACTTCTTTCTTTGACTCAACATTATTCCCGAGACTCATCCATGCCCCTGCAGCTGTAGTCCATCCTCCTCTGCAGCTGCACAGCATCTCACGGTTTGGATGCACTGCCGTTCACAGATCCCCCTGCTGCTGGTACTGGGCACATGCATTGTTTCTGTTGGTTTTGACTCTACAGTAAGGAATAGCACTGCAGGGAGCACTTGTCCCCATCTCCTGCACACCTGTGCAAGAATTCTCAAAGGCATCTGCCCATGGTTGAACTGCTTGGCCACATGCATTCCACTGCCAAATGCTTTTGCAAAGCAGAACCCATTCACACTCCTGCCAGCAGCAGGTTCGTGCCACTCCTCAATGTCACTGGCTGGTAGCGTCCAAAGCTTCACCTTCTGCCAACAGGGTGGCTGTGAAATGGTATCTCGTTATGGTTTTAATTTACATTTCCCTGGTTACTAATAAGGCTACAGTCCTTTTTATACGTATGTGCTGTCTGTGTTTTGTAATCTTTGAAACGCCCGTTCCTATCTTTTGTCCTTTCCTTCTTTTTCTCTCAGAATTGTAAGAATTCTTTAAATAGTCTAGATACTAGCTCTCTGTATGTTTTGTGTCTCATTACAGTGTCTTTGATGAATTAAATGTGCCATTATTATTTTGAGACAAGGTCTGGCTCTACTGCCCAGGTTGACGTGCAGTGGCATGGTCACAGCTCACTGCAACCTCCGCCTTCCGGGCTCAAGCCATCCTCCCACCTCAGCATCTCAAGTAGTTGGGACTACAGACATGTACCACCGAGCCCGGTTTTTTGTTTTTTGTTTTTTTTCTTTTCTGGTAGAGATGGGGTTTCGCCATGTTGCCCAGGCTGGTCTCGAACTCGTGAGCTCAAGCCACCCACCTGCCTTGGCCTCCCAAAGTGCTGGGATTACAGGTGGGAGCCACTGCACCTGGCTGAATATCTTAATTTCGAAATAGACAAATGCATCAATCTTTCTGCTTTAGGGTTTGTACTCATTACGTTTTATTTCAGAAATCCCTCCTTAGCCTCAGGTCATGAAGAAATTTTTTTGAATTATTTTCTATAAATTTTACACTTTTGCTTTTTCAGTTTAAGTCTTTAATCCTCCTGGTGTTTTGTGATGGTGTGAGGCTGGGATCTCACACAACTTCTTTTTTTTTCTTTTTGAGACAGTATCTCTCTATCACCCAGGCTGTAGTGCAGTGGTGCGATCTCAGCTCACTACAACCTCTGCCTTCCAAGTTCAAGCGATTCTTCTGCCTCAGCCTCCCAAGTAGCTGGTACTACAGGCGCGTGCCACCACACCTGGCGAATTTTTGTATTTTTTTTTTTTAAGTAGAAACGGGTTTCACCACATTGGCCAGGCTGGTCTCAAACTCCTATCCTCGTGATCTGTCCGCCTCAGCCTCCCAAAGTACTGGGATGCGCCCGGCCAGATCTCACACATCTTTATATTCCTCCTCAGCACCTGACATGCTGCTGTAAACAATTTTATTTAATAAATAGAACCAAATACTGCTTTGTGTTCAAAGCTTCAAATTTAACTCTTGAGAAAAAATCTAAGAAGCTTCTCATACTCCGTGTCAGCAGTTTGACAAAGTTAGTCATTGGTGTATCATGACTTTTTGGGATTTATTTGCCTTCACTGCCAATTTTTGGTATAGGACTAAACGCACAATGAAGCTGAGCCTAAGAGCAGCAACATGGAATCAGAAACCTGGAATCTAGTCCAAGATCCAATACTCCTCACTGTCATGTCTGTATTTGTGCAATAAGAATTAAAATATTCAGACTACCCCACTCCTAGGCGGATACCTAAGATAATTAGAAACTTTTGCTCACATAAAAACTCCTACTTGCATGTTCACAGCAGCCTACTCACAACTGCCAGAAGGCAGAAACAAACAAAATATCTATCAGTGAATAAATGAATAAGCAAAATGTGGTGTTACCCATACAAAGGAGTATTATTCAGCCATAAAAAAGCATGAAGTACCGATACATACTACAACATAGATAAACTTTGAAAACATTATGCTAAAGGACAGAAACCAAATACAAAAGGCCGTATGTTGTATGTTTCCACTTGTATGAAATGTCCAGCGTAGGCAAATCCACAGATAGAAGATAAATTAGGGCTGCTGAGGGACAGGGGGAGAAAAGGGGTATGACTGTTAATGGGGTTGGGGTTTCTTTTGTAGGTGATAAAATGTTCTGGAATTAGTTACTGGTGATGAATGTATAGCATTGTGACTATAGTAAGAACTACCTAGTTATACACTTTAAAATGGCTAAAATGATAAATTTTATGTCATGGGTATTTCATTTCAATTTTTAAAAACCTACTTAAAAAAAAAAGTACCGCCAATTTGTTCAACTCTGTGCCCCTGCAATATTCCTGCAGTAATTAAAACCAAAAACGGCCAGGTACAGTGGCTCATGTCTGTAATCCCAGAACTTTGGGAGGCCAAGGCGGGCAGATAACCTGAGGCCACGAGTTCAAGACTACCCTGACCAACACAGTGAAACCCTGTCTCCACTTAAAAAAAAAAAATTAGCTGGGTGTGGTAGCACGCGCCTGTAATCCCACCCAGCTACTTGGGAGGCTGAGGCACAAGAATCGCTTGGGCCCGGGGCGGGGGGGACGTTGGTAGCAATGAGCTGAGATCGCAGGCACCACCGTACTACAGCCTGGGCGACGGAGCGAGACTGTCTCAATAAATAAATACACACACACACACATTCTGAAAGGGGCCTGCCTGGGTTGGAATCCATTTAAGAGCTGTGTGTCCTGAATGAAGTTACTTTGCCTCTCTCTGCACGTTGCTCACATCACCTGTAAGAAAGGGGATAACAGTTTCTGCCTAAGAACTACAAGAGGAATAAAATGACGTGGTCCATAGAAAGCACTCAGAACAGTGCCCGTCCATGAGTGTTCAACAGACCTGAGCTATTAACCACAATTATTGTGTTCGATATTAGCTACTGGATATCTGTGGCGGTCAGAGTAAAACTGAGAACTCGCTTTATGCAAAAGATGCTGCTAAGTGCTTTATTCCTATTGTCTCATTTTATTCTCTCATTAACCTTATAAAGCGCAGCCAGATTCTCCTGTTTATACATGGGGAAACTGAAGCTTACAGAGGTAAAGTAGCACACCCAACACCCCACAACTCAGAAGGGGCTGCTTGCAATTCAAATGGAGGTGTAGAAAGGAGCAGAGTCCTGGCCAGGGAGCCCACTGTGAGACCCCCAGACTGCCTCGCAGTCAACTGTACACATCCTGCTGGGATCGCCGAGGGGCGCTGCAGCGATCTGGTTTCTGGGGCTGTGTCTGGGTGGCACGTTTTCAGAACAGGGACCTGCCTGGTTCGTCTTCCAGCCCTTCCCCTCCAGCACCCGGCAAGGCCCAGTCAACACGAGCAAACTCGGAAATCCTATCTGAACCCAGGACCGCTGCATGAGGAATCGGCGTGCCCTTTCTTTAGGAGCTCAATTCTTCTGAATTATTTCCATTTTAGAAAAACACGGCAACAACAACTCAAACCAAATCGTTTAGAAAGGAGAATAAAGAAGCACCGACAAAGGAGGCGATTGCTGGGGTCGCTCGGGGGAGGAGCCGGGTGAGAGGCTGCAGGGAGGGCAGGGCACCCGCCGGCCACAACGGGGTTCGGGGTGAGAGGCCCGGGGTAAGGGAGAGTATGGGGGTGCAGCGCCGCGGCGGGGGGCGTGGGGATGAAGCCGGCGGAAGGAGGGCTCTGAGATGTGAAGGGGCGGGGCTGGGGGTGTTTGGTCTGAAGGAAGGAGTCTCATGGGACGGAGGGACGAAGATTTCCTGGGGTCAGGGGCGCCGAGGGGCTTCGGAGCCGGATGCCGCGGAGGGGGCCCGGGGCCTGGGGGGCGTGGTGAGAACTCAGCGGGGTCCGGCGAAGCAGCCGGCTGGCGCAGAGGGGGCCGAGGCGGGGTCTGGGGCGGAAGGGCCGCGAGAGGGCGCCCAGGGCGCTGGGGGCGCGGTACCTGCAGGGCGGCAAAGTCTTCCAAACCGGTCCCGCCAGACCCGCGCGGCCACCGCCCACGTCTCTGCCGCCGCAGCTGCTGCCGCTCCGCGCCCTCACGTGACTCGCGCACGCGCCGGGGACGGAGGCGTCTCAGGGCCCCCCCGCCCGGCGTCCCCAGCGCGGCGGCCGACCCGAGTGCGCGTGCGCGGCAGTTGCCTTGGCGACCGGGGAAGCGTTGGGCTGCAACGACTAGGGCGCGAGCCGCTGGCGAAGGAGAACGGGGAGTCTCTGGCTGGGCTAGGGCCGTAGCGACGTCCACCGCGGACCGGGGCTCCCCACAGCTGCAGGGCGTTCGGTGTCGCCGAAGTAAACATGCACCCTAAACCCTTGGAGCCTGCGGCAGGTGGGGCAGCAGAGCTGGATTGCACGCAGGAGTCCGGCGTGGAGGAGTCTGCGGGTGACCACGGGAGCGCAGGCCCAGGGGGCTGCAAGGAAGGTGCCGACTGCCCCCCATGGAGGGTGGTGGGCAAGGGGCCGACACGGCTGGGCGCTCCAGTCCCCTTCCCACACCACATACCCGATCTTCACAGCCAAATAACAACAACAATAGTAACGGTAGCAGCCAACGCTCTGCAGTAGGGGCTTCTCTCCCCATTTCGTACAGAGGAGGAAATACTTAAGATACTTAAGGGGTTATAAAACTTTCTCCAAACAGATAACCCTCGGCTAGTCAGTGACAGAATAGACTCGGCCGGGCGCGGTGGCTCACGCCTGTAATTCCAGTACTTTGGGAGGCCGAGGCTGGCGGATCATCAGGTCAGTCAGGAGTTCGAGACCAGCCTGGCCAACATTGTGAAACCCTGTCTCTACTAAAAATACAAAAAATGAGCTGGGCGTGGTGGCGGGCGCCTGTAGTCTCAGCTACTTGGGAGGCTGAGGCAGGAGAATCGCTTGAACCCAGGCGGCGGAGGTTGCAGTGAGCCAAGTGGGACGCTGAGGTTGCAGTGAACCAAGATCACACCACTGCACTTCAGTTTGTGGGCAACAGAGCAAGACTCCGTCTCAAAAAAAAAAAAAAAAAAAAAGGAAGGAAGGAAGGAAGGCCGGCTTCAGCTTCTGATCCCACTAGACTAGACTTGGTGCCCTAAGGGAAACCTTTCAGTGATTAGATTAAAAAGCCACTTGATTTGTGTTCCAGTTTCTGAACCCAGGCAACAAATAAACCAGCTGATTTGTGTTCCAGGCAATAAATGTATCTTAAGCATCAGCTGTCCAGATGAACCTTGTATGAGGACCATAGAGAACTGGCATTGCTCAGTGGAAAGGCACTGACCTTGGAGCCATTGACACTGGGTTCAGGTTGAGGCTTAGCAGTTGGTCAGTTTTATGGCCGTTGGCCCAGAGCTTAACCTCTTGGAGACTTAGTCTCCTCATCTGTAAGCTGGGATAATTATACAGGAGTATATGGAGAGAATTGCAATTAAATGCTCCAGCATATAGTGGGCCATTTTTCAATGGTATCTCTTGTTATTAATTACATATTAATATTTATATATCGAGCGCTTATTCTTTATTTTTTCCGCAAACATTTATCTGTTGCTTCCTGTGGCTGGGCATTCTATGCAAAATTGATGAGTTTAAGAATCAGTCCCCCCACACACAGCCTTTAGTCTTGTTCAATAGACCACACAAACACAGAAAGCAGTAGACAACCGCTCTTAAAGTTAAGTGCAGTTGAATTGGCCAATTTTGAATGACCTTTAAAAAAATTATTCATTTGAATGTGCTTATGTTATTTTTATCAAGGATATTCTCACTATTTTTGTTTCTTTTCATGTGATTTTCCTTTTGAAAATTTTTTTTAAGAGATAGAATCTCACTGTGTTACCCAGGCTAGATCTTCCTGCCTCAGCCTCCTGAGTAGCTGGGACTACAGGCATGCTCCACTACACCTGGCTTGAGAAATTTTTTAAAAGGCAAAAGAACAAAGAACATTAAAACAAATACCCATGTTTTGCCAGCAAGAACTGAAAATGATTAACATTTTATCATATTTACTTGAAGTCTTTTTTAATTAAAGAAATAAGTTCCCCCCAAACAAAAAATAAATAAAAATAAATAAGGCCGGGCAGGTGGCTCACGCCTGTAATCCCAGCACTTTGGAAGGCCAAGGCAGGCGGATCACCTGAGGTCAGGAGTTTGAGACCAGCCTGGCCAACATGGTGAAACCCTGTCTCTACTAAAAATACAAAAAAATTAGCTGGGCATGGTGGTAGGCGTCTGTAATCCCAGCTATTTGGGAGGCTGAGGCATGAGAATTGCTTGAACCTGGCAGGCGGAGGCTGCAGTGAGCTGAGATCCCAGCACTGTACTCCAACCTGGGGGATAGACCAAGACTATCTCCAAAAAAAAAAAAAAGAAAGAAAGAAAGAAAGAAAACATTTCACATAAAGTTGGTGTTCCTTTTGTCCCCTGTCCCCCACCTGATTTCTAATCCCATTCCTTTCCTCCCTTGTCCAGAATTTTATATGGATTCTTGCAAGCACTTCTCTATACATATATGCCCTGAAACAATGCGTAGCATTGGTTTGCATATTTTTACTTTATGTACGGTATCCTGTGCTTATTGTGAAACTTGCTTTTTTCACTCCATATACGTTTCTGAGAATTATCCCTATGGATAGATGTAGTTCTAGTGCATTCTTCTCAAAGGTAGAAAAGCAAGTCATTGTTTTTTGTAACCAGTCCCTATGGATGGACATTTACATTGTTAACAGTTTTTGGCTTTTATAAAAAATGCAGAAACAAATCTCTTTGTCCATGTTTTCTTGTGCACCTGTACAAAAGTTTTTATAGAGGACTACCTAGAAGTGAAATTTACATAGTCTTTGCCAGTGCTTTAAAAATTGTTATACCTTTAGGCCGGGCATGGTGGCTCACGCTCGTAATCCCAGCACTTTGGGAGGCCAAGGTGGGTGGATCATGAAGTCAGGAGATTGAGACCATTCCGGCTAACACAGTGAAACCCCATCTCTACTAAAAATACAAAAAAAAAAAAAAAAAAAAAATTAGCCGGGCATGGTGGTGAGCACCTGTAGTCCAAGCTATTCAGGAGGCTGAGGCAGGAGAATGGCGTGAACCTGGGAGGCAGAGCTTGCAGTGAGCTGAGATGGCACCACTGCACTCCAGCCTGGGCGACAGAGCGAGACTCGGTCTCAAAAAAAAAAAA